>NC_079195.1:194495812-194688312 GCF_029499605.1 Hyla sarda | reverse complement strand
GATATGAGATAGATAGATAGATAGATATGAGATAGATAGATAGATATGAGATAGATAGATAGATATGAGATAGATAGATATGAGATAGATAGATAGATAGATAGATAGATATGATAGATATGAGATAGATAGATATGAGGTTAGATGGATAGATAAATGGATAGATATGAGATAGATAGATAGATAGATAGATATGAGAAAGATAGATAGATAGATAGATAGATAGATATGAGATATATAGATCAAGGAATGTAGGATGATTTCAGCTCTGAAGCCAGCAGTAAGCTGAATACAGATTTGGGTTTGGGTCATACGTGTCATATTTCCTTTGTGTTTGCTTCTGCATATTATCCTACGCACTGAAGTCAATGGGTAGGGAAATACACAGCAGCAAATATGCAGTAAAATTTGGCATTTAGAAATTTGCTCAACTTTTTAGGCTACATTTAGACAATGGGGAAGATTTATTTAGTTAGAATTCTGACATGTGAATATACCCATATGTTGACTAACTGGAATATGATACAATATGAAAAGTAAAAATAAAACATACAAACACATTAACAAAAGTCACCAAGCTATAACATTTGTTAGAGACACAATAGATAATGCCGGTGCCCTGTTATGTCATCTTAACCTACTTTGTGTCTTCTCTATGGACAGTAAGACAACAAATTCATTCCCATGTAGTGTTCCTTGGTGGTGAATATGATCATATTATTTCGTTTGGAGACCAAGGGGCCCCATCACAATTTTGCTATGACATTTTAGGTAAATCCCGATCTGCGTTTCGTATAAATGAGTGGATCTGTTTGTTTAATATGTAAACAATGGGGATTATCCTTTTAATTATAAGTGAACATCAGGGAGTACAGTATGTACAGTAGAAGGCATCCACTGTCGTAGCCACCGTAGGCTTCCCTTTACAGGCATGAAGGCTCCCTTTACTGCAATAGCCCTTTATCTAAGTACTCTGGGTCAAGTGGCTTGTTGGCTTCCCCAGAAGTATCAAGTCACAGGACCCGCCGGCACCCTTCTTGCTACACGCCTGGCATGAATTCTAAAGAAGTACTCCCCCGCTAGACATGCTATCCCCTAAACAAAGGATGGGAGATAACACGTCTGATCACGGGGGTCCGGCCGCTGGGGACCTAGCAGGGGGGGCATGGCGTGTTGTCATGATCATGGTCCCAGGCTTCCATGGCTGTAACGCCGCAGTGCCGGACCAGAGATTGGGGAGGGTCTCAGCAGCCAGACTCCCCACAATCAGACATGTTCTTGCCTATCCTTCTAGTAGAGGATAACATGTCTAGGGGGGGGAGTACCTACATTACAGGTGAGTCCCGGCTGCTTATAGTAGTCATCTGTCCTCTGAAACAAGTGCAGCTCCTGTGCTCGCTTCGAAGACCAGTAACACGAAATTATGTAAATGTACGCCATTTTGCGTTAACATATTCCTGACTCATGACCTATAGGTCATAGGGAAGGAATGGATTAAGGGGTATTCTCACTGTAGACATTAATGGGATATTCACAAGATAAGAGTTACGGAAGCATTTGAACAGATTAGGTATTTAGGAATTCCTCCCTAGATTTCCCTGCAGGGTCTCCCCTCCATCATTCCTAAATTGAGGAGGTTTTAATCTTCATAAAAAAATATTGGGGGGCATCTATCAAGGCCTGTGTGCCTGTAAACATGCAACTATTGGCCATTTAGACTGGTGAATGTGCGCATGTCACAATTACCATGTGACTTTCCGCTGGTTCATGTGCTTTCTGCACTCTGTTTGCCAGCTGACTTGTTTAGGATTATAAGGGGGTATGGTTTTATTCGCATACCTTTAATGTCAAATTTATGGTATGCCACAAATTAGATTGCTTTGTTTGCAATAATAATCCTACTACTTGAAGAAGGCTGGAATGTTCCTTTAAGGCCATTGTCAACATTGGACATATAGCTACAAAAATGATCCTCTCCATGGACACATAGATCTTTCCTCACAAAAGCGACGACATGCTATATATGTGAAATACTGAAGTTTTTATGCTATTCACCTTGAGCAATAAACGCAATAAAAGGAAAGCTGCTTAACCGTGCGCAAGTAACAGGGGGTCAAGGGAAAAATAGGGTTTACTGCCAAGCTTGTCGCAACATAGACAGGTGTCAGCAGTGTTACTGCATTGAGCAGGGAACAGCGGAAATCAGAAATCACCAAGCAGCACTCACAGAGATCAACCTGTCGGAAATATTCTGGATTTGGAATGGTGAATCATGGGTTGCATTCTGATAAGCAGAGGATCACATGTGGTGGCCCAGTACGGGAGGTGTTACCCCGTGCTCCTGCTGTCCTGTCAGGCAGCCTCCTTCAGTGTCCCCAAGGCCCCCTGCACCTGTTTCCCCATTGTAAATATGTTTTACCATATAAAGTGTTATGAAATGTAATGTTGCTTTAAGAGTTATACCATGTGACATGTCATGTGATTGTTACCCAGGAAGTACCAGTGACCAGGTGATCCCAAGAGTGACCTATGGGCTCCCTGCTAGTCTCCCCCATATAAGTGGAGCTAGCTTTTCTCTCTTTGAGCTCTGCTCTTCTGCTAAGCTGAGGTCCAGTGCAGTCTTGTCTAGTGTGTGTGTCCAGAGGTTTGGAGACCTCAAAGTCCAGTCCTGCAGCCACCATCAAGTCAAGTAAGCGAAAGTCACAGCTTTATGAGTCAAGTCAAGTCAGTCCCTGTCATCTGTCTAGTCAGCGTGGTCTGCATTCAATTGTCCAGTCCTACTACAAGTTCCAGCAAGCCCTTAAGGTCTCTGCGTCACTGGTCACCTCAGTGGGCCCTGGCTGAACTTTATAGACTTTACCATCTGTCTACCCTCAGTAAAGATAGCGTTGTATGTAACTTGGCGTCAGAGTCATTATTGCCCCCGTGCCTAGCCCAGGATCCAGCGGTATACCTTTGGGTGGTTTTAGGCTAAACCACGCCCTGGCGTTATGAATATAAGGGGTTAATGCCATCTGCCCCTAGGGTAACAACATATGCCCTCACCACACACCCACCACCACACACAGATTGCATGAAAGTAAAGCCGTGCGTACAAGAACAGAGTATTTACAGAACTGTACGCATGGAGGATTTGCAGCTGCAGAGATGGGGGATAGGACAGTGCAGCAGTATACAATGAAGGACTGAAATTAGAGAACTGGTAATGACAAGGACAGGAACTGCAATTAACAGAGCGGTACAGATACTCTGACAGCTCAGTGCACACATAGGATTGGGATCAAGTGTGAATGTATATAAGAGCTGCGAACCGCAGATCATTGCACATAGGTTGTTGATGTGGCCAGATCAGTGCAGAAATTGCAGTAACAGTCATAGATTAATGCACCTATGGAGGGGATAGTCACAGATCAGTGTATACAGGGAGGTGATAGTCACAGATTAGTGTATACAGGGAGGTTATAGTCACAGATCAGGGTATACAGGGAGGTTATAGTCACAGATCAGTGTATACAGGGAGGTGATAGTCACAGATCAGTGTATACAGGGAGGGGATAGTCACAGATCAGTGTATACAGGGGGTGATAGTCACAGATCAGGGTATACAGGGGGTGATAGTCACAGATCAGTGTATACAGGAGGTGATAGTCACAGATCAGTGTATACAGGGAGGTGATAGTCACAGATCAGTGTATACAGGGGGTGATAGTCACAGATCAGGGTATACAGGGGGTGATAGTCACAGATCAGTGTATACAGGAGGTGATAGTCACAGATCAGTGTATACAGGGAGGTGATAGTCACAGATCAGTGTATACAGGGAGGTTATAGTCACAGATCAGGGTATACAGGGAGGTGATAGTCACAGATCAGTGTATACAGGGAGGTGATAGTCATAGATCAGTGCATACAGGGAGGTTATATTCACAGATCAGTGTATACAGGGAGGTTATAGTCACAGATCAGTGCATACAGGGAGGTTATAGTCACAGATCAGTGTATACAGGGGGTGATAGTCACAGATCAGTGCATACAGGGAGGTTATAGTCACAGATCAGTGTATACAGGGGGTGATAGTCACAGATCAGTGCATACAGGGAGGTTATAGTCACAGATCAGTGTATACAGGGAGGTTATAGTCACAGATCAGTGTATACAGGGAGGTTATAGTCACAGATCAGTGCATACAGGGAGGTTATAGTCACAGATCAGTGCATACAGGGAGGTTATAGTCACAGATCAGTGTATACAGGGGGTTATAGTCACAGATCAGGGTATACAGGGAGGTGATAGTCACAGATCAGTGCATACAGGGAGGTGATAGTCATAGATCAGTGCATACAGGGAGGTGATAGTCACAGATCAGTGCATACAGGGAGGTTATAGTCACAGATCAGTGTATACAGGGGGTGATAGTCACAGATCAGGGTATACAGGGAGGTGATAGTCACAGATCAGTGTATACAGGGAGGTGATAGTCACAGATCAGTGCATACAGGGAGGTGATAGTCACAGATCAGTGTATACAGGGAGGGGATAGTCACAGATCAGTGCATACAGGGAGGTTATAGTCACAGATCAGTGTATACAGGGAGGTTAAAGTCACAGATCAGTGCATACAGGGGGTGATAGTCACAGATCAGGGTATACAGGGAGGGGATAGTCACAGATCAGTGCATACAGGGAGGTTATAGTCACAGATCAGTGTATACAGGGAGGTGATAGTCATAGATCAGTGCATACAGGGAGGTTATATTCACAGATCAGTGTATACAGGGAGGGGATAGTCACAGATCAGTGCATACAGGGAGGTTATAGTCACAGATCAGTGTATACAGGGGGTGATAGTCACAGATCGGGGTATACAGGGAGGTGATAGTCACAGATCAGTGCATACAGGGAGGTGATAGTCACAGATCAGTGTATACAGGGGGTGATAGTCACAGATCAGTGCATACAGGGAGGTTATAGTCACAGATCAGTGCATACAGGGAGGTTATAGTCACAGATCAGTGCATACAGGGAGGTGATAGTCACAGATCAGTGCATACAGGGAGGTTATAGTCACAGATCAGTGCATACAGGGAGGTTATAGTCACAGATCAGTGTATACAAGGGGTTATAGTCACAGATCAGGGTATACGGGGAGGTGATAGTCACAGATCAGTGCATACAGGGAGGTGATAGTCACAGATCAGTGCATACAGGGAGGTTATAGTCACAGATCAGTGTATACAGGGGGTGATAGTCACAGATCAGGGTATACAGGGAGGTGATAGTCACAGATCAGTGCATACAGGGAGGTGATAGTCACAGATCAGTGTATACAGGGGGTGATAGTCACAGATCAGTGCATACAGGGAGGTTATAGTCACAGATCAGTGTATACAGGGAGGTTAAAGTCACAGATCAGTGCATACAGGGGGTGATAGTCACAGAGCAGGGTATACAGGGAGGGGATAGTCACAGATCAGTGCATACAGGGAGGTTATAGTCACAAATCAAGGTATACAGGGAGGTTATAGTCACAGATCAGTGCATACAGGGAGGTGATAGTCACAGATCAGTGTATACAGGGAGGTGATAGTCACAGATCAGTGTATACAGGGAGGTTATAGTCACAGATCAGGGTATACAGGGAGGTTATAGTCACAGATCAGTGTATACAGGGAGGTGATAGTCACAGATCAGTGCATACAGGGAGGTGATAGTCACAGATCAGTGCATACAGGGAGGTGATAGTCACAGATCAGTGCATACAGGGGGTGATAGTCACAGATTAGTGTATACAGGGGGTGATAGTCACAGATCAGGGTATACAGGGAGGTGATAGTCACAGATCAGTGCATACAGGGAGGTTATAGTCACAGATCAGTGTATACAGGGAGGTGATAGTCACAGATCAGTGTATACAGGGGGTGATAGTCACAGATCACAGTATACAGGGAGGTGATAGTCACAGATCAGTGCATACAGGGAGGTTATAGTCACAGATCAGTGTATACAGGGAGGTGATAGTCACAGATCAGTGTATACAGGGGGTGATAGTCACAGATCAGGGTATACAGGGAGGTGATAGTCACAGATCAGTGCATACAGGGAGGTTATAGTCACAGATCAGTGTATACAGGGAGGTGATAGTCACAGATCAGTGTATACAGGGGGTGATAGTCACAGATCAGGGTATACAGGGAGGTGATAGTCACAGATCAGGGTATACAGGGAGGTGATAGTCACAGATCAGTGTATACAGGGAGGTGATAGTCACAGATCAGGGTATACAGGGAGGTGATAGTCACAGATCAGTGCATACAGGGAGGTTGTAGTCACAGATCAGTGCATACAGGGAGGTTATAGTCACAGATCAGTGTATACAGGGAGGTGATAGTCACAGATCAGTGTATACAGGGAGTTGATAGTCACTGATCAGGGTATACAGGGAGGTGATAGTCACCGATCAGTGTATACAGGGAGGTGATAGTCACAGATCAGGGTATACAGGGAGGTTATAATCACAGATCAGTGCATACAGGGAGGTTATAGTCACAGATCAGTGTATACAGGGAGGTGATAGTCACAGATCAGGGTATACAGGGAGGTGATAGTCACAGATCAGGGTATACAGGGAGGTTATAGTCACAGATCAGTGTATACAGGGAGGTGATAGTCACAGATCAGCGTATACAGGGAGGTGATAGTCACAGATCAGTGCATACAGGGAGGTTGTAGTCACAGATCAGTGCATACAGGGAGGTTATAGTCACAGATCAGTGTATACAGGGAGGTGATAGTCACAGATCAGGGTATACAGGGAGGTTATAGTCACAGATCAGTGTATACAGGGAGGTGATAGTCACAGATCAGTGTATACAGGGAGGTGATAGTCACAGATGCATACAGGGAGGTTAAAGTCACAGATCAGTGCATACAGGGAGGTTATAGTCACAGATCAGTGCATACAGGGAGGTTATAGTCACAGATCAGTGTATACAGGGAGCCTCCCACGCTGCTCCATTCTTGCAGTGTGAGCCGCGGGGACGTGATCTCTGGGCGCCGGCACGATGGTGTGACGTCGTTGCACCGGTCTGCCGTGGATGGCCTCCCGTCCCGGTGATGGTCACAGATCAGTGTGTGAAGGGAGGTGATGGTCACAGATCAGTGTACGAAGGGAGGTGATGGTCACAGATCAGTGTATGAAGGGCGGTGATGTTCACAGATCAGTGTATGAAGGTAGGTGATGGTCACAGATCAGTGTATGAAGGGAGGTGATGTTCACAGATCAGTGTATGAAGGGAGGTGATGGTCACAGATCAGTGTATGAAGAGGAGGTGATGGTCACATATCAGTGTATGAAGGGAGGTGATGGACACAGATCAGTGTGAGGTGTCCCAGCACCGGATTGCATTCGTTGCCTTGTGGTGAGGTCCCCAAAGTCAGATTCCCTAGGTGTAGGTGGGGTCCTCATCCTTAGCTAGCCCCTTGTCACCCATTTTGTAATTAAATTATTTAAATTTAATGTGTATATATTTGTATAGTAAGTGTGCTTACCTAGTTGGTGTTGCAGGACCTGCGGGTCACGTGATTCCAAAGACTATGGTTTCTGTGTATAGGACCTTTGGAGGAAGTCAGGTGTTCACCCATCAGGCTATGTAACGGTGAGTGACAGCTGACCATGGACCAATCCAAAAAGACCCCCCCTGCCCATATAAGGACGCGGCGGCCATAGCTCGCGCTCTTGTTCCTAGGCTGTTGACAGGGAAGGATCTGCGCTGCTGTCATCAGTGAGTTTAGGCTCGAGCCTTGCGGCGACGGCTGATCTTTACTAAACTGTGAGTGTAATCAATCCTTACGCACTCTGCAAGATCACCGGACCATATCTAACCCCTAAATCCAGACGGATCTTCGCAAATTACCCTAAATTCTGAGACTTATCTAAAAAGTCAAGGTCTGCAACAACTGTCAGTCACTGAGGTGTACGGAGACTGAATTAATGAGACTGTTACTGTTCATTGGATGTACCGCAAGTAGTAAAGTTTATCCAAGTTCAAGTTCAACTACCTTGTGGAGCTTCAGTCATTATATGCATGGACCTATCGTTACTGGGAAGGGCGGCGATAGGCCGGAGAATTACCTCAGCATACTAGCCATCAGCCTGGCGTCACGAGTGACAGGGTTAACCTTAACCCCTGATATACTGAAGCAACTCCCTGACTACACTACCCCTACCCCAGAGGCCTACCACAAGTGTATGAAGGGAGGTGATGGTCACAGATGAGTGTATGAAGGGAGGTGATGGTCACAGATGAGTGTACGAAGGGAGGTGATGGTCACAGATCAGTGTATGAAGGGAGGTGATGGTCACAGATCAATGTATGAAGGGAGGTTATGGTCACAGATCAGTGTATGAAGGGAGGTGATGGTCACAGATCAGTGTATGAAGGGAGGTGATGGTCACAGATCAGTGTATGAAGGGAGGTGATCGTCACAGATCAGTGTATGAAGGGCGGTGATTGTCACAGATCAGTGTATGAAGGGAGGTGATGGTCATAGATCAGTGTATGAAGGGAGGTGATGGTCACAGATCAGTGTATGAAGGGAGGTGATGGTCATAGATCAGTGTATGAAGGGAGGTGATGGTCATAGATCAGTGTATGAAGGGAGGTGATGGACACAGATCAGTGTATGAAGGGAGGTGATGGTCACAGATCAGTATATGAAGGGAGGTGATGGTCACAGATCAGTGTATGAAGGGAGGTGATGGTCATAGATCAGTGTATGAAGGGAGGTGATGGACACAGATCAGTGTATGAAGGGAGGTGATGGTCACAGATCAGTGTATGAAGGGAGGTGATGGTCACAGATCAGTGTATACATAGTATGGCAGCGGCTTATCTTCTATTCTCCACATAATTGTCTATTATTATTATTTTTTTTTATTATTATACATGATTACAAAAAAATACATACACAAATCTACTCAGTTTTTTTTTTCAAGAAAAATTAATAAACCATCCTCCCATCCAGTTTCCCTCCCCCCAACCCATTACCAGCTAGGAAGCCTGGCAAATCAAATGCCAGCCTTTCCTCATGCTGCGCTGTGGCTGCACACCTTTTACCTGCTGTGACGTCAGGGCGCAGAGTCCTACTACAGAAGCCTGGCAAATCAAATAGCCAGTCTTCCCTGTCCCTTTCCTGCAGCTAGCAGCTGTCACAATGATGCAATGTTGTGGGGCTGGTATGCAAATATTTCCAGGGCTGGTTTATATTCCCAGTTCAGCCCTAAATACGCCTCTAGATCTGAACAGACATATTTAAGGGATTGGAGAACATACACAAGTTGTGGCCATCCTATATCTGTAGCCAGCTTTACATTATACGTGAATAGGACATCAGTGCACTATATGGGTATGGATTTTTGGGTACACAAGTGGTAGTCATGTATGAGATTACATAGAATGTTTATTATTGATCAAACTGAGCATACAGAGGTAATATACAGAGGGGCCACTTTACTTTGCAGTTTTATATGAATATCTGTTTCTGCTTTTATCTCACCCAACTTTTTATATATTTATTAAATTACTAGCTGAGTACCCGGTGTTGCCCGGTTTTTCCTTCCTATTACTTGTTGCGGAGGAAAATCAACAAAGGAGGAAGCTTTTGATTTCATATCCCATCCTCATATATTGTTGTCATATCCCAATCCCATATCCCGTCCCCATATCCCGTCCTCATATCTCAACCTCATATCCTGTCCTCATATCCAGTCCTCATATCCCCTCATCATATCTCAACCTCATATCCTGACCTCCTATCCTGTGCTCATATCTCGAACTCATATCCTGTCCTCATATCTCAACCTCATATCCCAACCTCCTATCTTGACCTTATATCCCGTCCTTCAATCCTGACCTCCTATCCAGTCCTCTTATCTCATATCCCATCCTCATACCTTGATCTCCTATCCCGACCTCCTATCCCCACCTCTTATCCCGACCTCATACCCCCTCCTCATATCTCAACCTCCTATCCCATCCTCATATCCCGACCTCTTATCCCGCCTCCTATCTCAACCTCATATCCTGACCTCTTATCCTGTCTTCATAACCTTTCCTCCTATCCCGACCTCATATCCCATCTTCATATCTCGACCTCCTATCCCGACTTCCTTTCCTGACCTCCTATCCCGACCTCATATTCCATCCTCATATCTCGACCTCATATCCCATCCTCATATCTCGACCTCCTATCCTGACTTCCTTTCCTGACCTCCTATCCCAACCTCATATCCTGTTCTCATATCCTGTCCTCGTATCCCGTCCTCCTATCTCGACCTCATATCTCGTCATCATATCCCGACCTCACATCCCGTTCCTGTCCTCAGGTGGGACTGATTTGTGATGAAGATTTATAAGCTGAAAATAGAAGGGGATGTGGCTTTGTAGGACTTGGCGTGATTTGCAAGCCAGACCGTAGCACAAAAAGGACTTTTGGTAGATAATAAAAGAGTGAGGCTTAAACAGTGGGCGTGTCTTTGTGAAATGGGGTGTGGTTTGCAAGCCGGACTGACACATTCACCAGGAGATGCAGAGCGGAGCTTGTTGAGGAACACAGATTTGCAGCTTTGAAAAAAATGTGTGATATATATATATATATATATATATATATATATATGTATTTTTATAAAATTTTTTACATTTTTTACCACTTTTTTTTCCCCTAAATGTACTAACTCATTTTTTTCTTCTCATTTCAGATCTGTGTATCTTGTGGATTACTTTAGATTCAGGGGAGTACAGAGATCAGCATTTTTTTGGTTTAATGTTAATAAAATGGTTAATGAGGACTTTCGGGGGAGTGTTTTTTTGGAATACATTTTTTTTTTAAACGGGTTGTTTTTTTTAAAAAATTTACTTGACAGGCTTAGTAGTGGAAGCTGTATTATAGACAGAGTCCATTACTAAGCTGAGGCTTAGCGTTAGCCCCCTAGACAGCTAGTGCTAACCCCCAATTATTACCCCGGTACCCACTGCCACGGGGATGCTGGGAGAAGCCGGTACCAACAGGCCCGGAGCGTCAAATATGGTGCTCCTGGGCCTTGGTGGTAACAGGCTGGCGTTATTTAGGCTGGGGAGGGCCAGTAACAACGGTCCTCGCCCACCCTGGTAACGTCAGACTGTTGCTGCTTGGTTGGTATTTGGCAAAAAATAAAAATAGGGGGAATCTTATCTTTCTTTTGCATAAATAATTATAAAAAAAAATAAAAACGCATAGGGTCCCCCCTATTTTTATTTTCAGCCAAATACCAACCAAGCAGCAACAGCCTGACGTTACCAGGATGGGTGAGGACCATTGTTGCTGGCCCTCCCCAGCCTAAATAACGCCAGCCTGTTACCGCCTAGTCCCAGGAGCTCCATATTTGACGCTCAGGGCCTGTTGGTACCGGCTCTTCCCGACACCTCTGTGGTGGTGGGTACCGGGTAATAATTGGGGATTAGCGCTAGCTGTTTTTGTGGCTAACGCTAAGCCTCAGCTTACTAATGGACTCCGTCTATAAGACAGCTTCCACTACTAAGCCTGTCAAGTAAATAAATAAAAAAATACAACACGTTTCTAAAAAAATTATTCCAAAAAACACTCCCCCACAAGCCCTCATTAACCATTTTATTAACATTAAACTGATTTAAAAAAACGCTGGTCATCGAAGCAGTCCAATCGCTGGTCATCGAAGCAATCCTAAGTAGTCCACAGGATACACGGATCTGAAATGAGAAAAAATAAGAAAATAAAAATGTTAATACATTTATTGTCACCCGCCCGCGCATGACTACAACTTCCAGCATGCCCTTACAGTAAAGATATGCTGGGAGTTGTAGTGTGGTGTGTAACAATCTCCCACACCACATGACTACAACTCCCAGCATATCCCCACTGTAAGGGCATGCTGGGAGTTGTAGGGGGGCGGGTGACAAGCCTGTCACCGGCCCCCTGCTGCACAACTACAACTCCCAGCATGTCCTTACAGTAAGGGCATGCTGGGGATTGTAGTCTTGTGGTGCGGGAGATTGTCACCCCCCCACCTACAACTCCCAGCATGTTCTTACTGTAAGGGGGGGGGGGGTGACAGCGGGAAATATGAAATTACACCAAACTCTGCGGCGCTGTGGTAAGTAGCCCGGGCTGACATAATACTGCAGCCACCCGGGACTCCCGCAGCCGGGCACGGAGATGTGCAAAAGCCATCCCTGCCATCTCTCGGCGTGTACCGCAGTGCTGAGGGATGACAGGGAAGGCACCTACACATCTCCCTGCCCCGCAGTGGGAGCCCCTGGCGGCTGCTGAGTTATGTCAGCTCCTTACCAGGCGCTGCTGAGATAATAGTTGACGGAGCCCGGGCAGCTGAAGTGGGGCTAGCCCGGGCTCCTTATCATGGTGCCGCAAGATATATGAGGAGCCCAGGCGACTGAAGTGTGGCTAGCCCGGGCTCCTTTTAACATCTAGCTGAGCGCGGCTCCGAGGTATGTTAAAAGGAGCCCGGGCTGGCATCACTCTGCAGCCGCCCGGGCTCCTCTGATTCTATCCCCGCTACCCTAATATAATGATGGGGATGGGGACACTGCTGTACATACCCCCACCCCCCCTTGCCTTCCACCCGCCCGCACCGCACATTGTCCGCCCGCTACAATACTACAACTCCCAGCATGCCCTCACTGTATGGGCATGCTGGGACTTGTAGTCTTGCAACAGGTAGCAGACAGATGAGAGATGTGCGGCACAGGAGACAAGGGGGGATGTCATTATGTTAGGGTAGCAGGGTTAGAATCAGACAGAGCCTGGGGGGCTGCAGAGTGATGTACAGTTGCAATATATTTCCCGCTGGAGCTGTGATGTCAGCTGCCAGTGGGAAATATAAAATTTGCTCTGTCGCAATACAAAATTTGCGACTGTCGCAGTTAATAAATACCAGACTACCTGTAGTCCATTTTAACAGTTTTACTACATAGTTAAGTTTTGGAAAACTTGCTTTTCTCGCTTTCCAGTCAAAATGTCGCATAGTCGCAGGTGCAACATTTGTGCAACATTTTTAGTAAAAAAAAATTTGACTAAATCGCTTGATAAATATCTGTCATTGAGTTTTATATATATAGATTATTATTATTATTATAATTATTATTGTTGTTGTTGTTGTTAATTATTATTATTAATATTATTATATTTATTATTATTATTATATTTATTATTATTTTACAACATATAAACAAGCCACAACACAGCTTACATATACACAATACACAAAACTTTGCCAAAGTCCATGGCACAATAAAAGTGCGTGCTTTTATTACATCAGGATTTAAAGGACATCTGCAGCGTAATTAACACTTATCCCCTATCCACAGGATAGGGGATAAGTGTTCGATCGCGGGGGGTCTGACCGCTGGGACCAGTGGCGGATCCAGGGGGGGGGGCAACCAAAATTGCTGCCCCCCGCCCCCTAGAATGGTGGAGCCGAAGCTGTAAGCTTCCGCTCCACCATTCACTAACCTAGGCAGTCACACGTTGTGAGTACACAGCGTGTGAGCTGCGGGGACGCGATCCTCTGCAAGCCGGCGCGATGACGTCACATCATCGCGCCGGCGCCCTGAAATCACGTCCCCGCGGACAGCATACAGTAAGTAAGAAGAGTATGCTCAGGGCCCAGGGGATTTGGGATTTGGAATATCTGCCACTGTTAAGGGCACTGTATCGGAGGGGGAGGGGGATTTAAAAACTTAGGGGGGGGGTGGAGAGAAAGGGGAATTTTTAATGTGAGGTGCTGCAGGGCAAAGCACTGGGGGCACTAAATGTTAAGAGCACATGACAGGGGGCCCCCTGTGCTGTGCCCCTCACATATAATGCCCCCTGTGCTGTGCCCACACATATAAATTATATGTGTGGGGGGCACAGCACAGGGGGTATTATATGTGTGGGGCACAGCACAGGGGGCATTATATGATATAATGCCCCCTGTGCTGTGCCTCACACATAATTCCCCCTGTGCTGTGCCCCCCACACATATAATGCCCCCTGTGCTGTGCCCCACACATATAATGCCCCCTGTGCTGTGCCCCACACATATAATGCCCCCTGTGCTGTGCCCACACATATAAATTATATGTGTGGGGGGCACAGCACAGGGGGTATTATATGTGTGGGGCACAGCACAGGGGGTATTATATGTGTGGGGCACAGCACAGGGGGCATTATATCATATAATGCCCCCTGTGCTGTGCCCCACACATAATTCCCCCTGTGCTGTGCCCCACACATATAATGCCCCCTGTGCTGTGCCCCACACATATAATGCCCCCTGTGCTGTGCCCACACATATAAATTATATGTGTGGGGGGCACAGCACAGGGGGTATTATATGTGTGGGGCACAGCACAGGGGGCATTATATGATATAATTCCCTCTGTGCTGTGCCCCACACATAATTCCCCCTGTGCTGTGCCCCACACATATAATGCCCCCTGTGCTGTGCCCCACACATATAATGCCCCCTGTGCTGTGCCCACACATATAAATTATATGTGTGGGGGGCACAGCACAGGGGGTATTATATGTGTGGGGCACAGCACAGGGGGTATTATATGTGTGGGGCACAGCACAGGGGGCATTATATGATATAATGCCCCCTGTGCTGTGCCCCACACATATAATGCCTCCTGTGCTGTGCCCCACACATATAATGCCCCCTGTGCTGTGCCCCACACATAATATCCCCTGTGCTGTTCCCCTCACATATAATGCCCGTGCTGTGCCCCACACATATAATGCCCCTTGTTCTGTGCCCATCACATATAATGCCCCCTGTGCTGTGCCCCACACATATAATGCCCCCTGTGCTGTGCCCCTCACAAATAATGCCCCCATCATGCGCCCCTCATATATAATGCCCTCATCCTGTGCCCCTCATATATAATGCGCCATCATGCGCCCCACACATATAATGCCCCCTGTCCTATGCCCCTCACATATAATGCTCCTGTCATGTGCCCCAAACATATAATGCCCCCTGTACTGTGCCCCTCACATATAATGCCCCCTGACTGGATAGGACAGGGGGCATTATATGTGAGGGGCGCATGATGGGGGCATTATATGTGAGGGGCACAGCACGGGGCATTATATGTGAGGGGTGCATGATGGGGGCATTATATGTGAGGGGCAAAGAACGGGGGAATTATATGTGAAGGGCACATCACAGGGGGCATTATAAGTGTGGGGCATATGACAGGAGCATTATATGTGAGGGGAACAGCACAGGGGACATTATATGTGAGGGGCACAGCACGGGGGGCATTATATGTGAGGGGCACAGCACAGGGGTCATTATATGTGAGGGACGCATGATGGGGGCATTATATGTGAGGGGCAAAGAACGGGGAATTGTATGTGAAGGGCACAGCACAGGGGGCAATATATGTTAGGGGCATAGGGCATTATTATGTGGGGGGAACAGGACGGGTCATAATTATTATATGTAGGGGCACAAGATGGGGCATTATTACTATATGTGAAGGCACAGAGTGTTCTGCATTTCAGAAGTATATTGTAGATTATGAGGAATTTCTGGGGTGGTACGTTTTTTTATGGGCCACAATATATTTGGGTATTTTATTCAGAGGGTGCACTGCACAGCAAGTTATATTCAGAAAGTGCAGTGTATGGTAGTATTAAATTTAGAGGGTACAGTGTGTGGTAGTATTATATTCAGAGAGTGCAGTGTGTGGTAGTATTATATACAGAGGGTACAGTGTGTGGTAGTATTCTATTCAGAGAGTGCAGTGTTTGGTAGTATTATATACAGAAGGTACAGTGTGTGGTAGTATTCTATTCAGAGAGTGCAGTGTGTGGTAGTATTAAATTTAGAGGGCACAGTGTGTGGTAGTATTATATTCAGAGAGTGCAGTGTGTGGTAGTATTATATTCAGAGAGTGCAGTGTGTGGTAGTATTCTATTCAGAGAGTGCAGTGTGTGGTAGTATTACATTTAGAGAGCACAGTGTGGTAGTATTATATTCAGAGAGTGCAGTGTGTGGTAGTATTATATTCAGAGAGTGCAGTGTTTGCTAGTATTAAATTTAGAGGGCACAGTGTGTGGTAGTGTTATATTCAGAGGGCACAGTGTGCGGTAGTATTATATTTAGATGGCGCAGTGTGTGGTAGTATTATATTCAGAGGGTACGGTGTGTGATAGTATTATATTCAGAGGGTACGGTGTGTGGCGGTATTATATTCAGAGGGTACAATGTGTTGTATATTCAGGAGGTACAATGTGTCAGAATTATATTCAGAAGGTATGTGCCAGTATTATATTCGAAGAATACAGTGTCTGGCAGTATTATAATAATTATTGTTTTCATATAGAGGATCAGAATCCGCTGACATAGTGAGGAGACGTCTGGGCATCAAGTTCTGCAGAGAGAACATTTAGCTGAAACAAGTCCCGGTGGTATGTACCAACTGAATTAGATAAGGAAAGACTATAGAGAAGACGTCACCTGTAGTCACTGATGTCATTCTGTATCCTCCTGTGTGTGTCCCATCAGAGCTGTAGTCACTGAAGAAGTTCTGCAGTAATGATGGGTGAAACAACAACTCCCAGCATCCCCTTACCACTACTTAGGTCATACTGGAAGCTGTAGTTTTAAATGGTAAAAACTTCTTTAGCACTTTCCCATTCTGTGGCAATTGGTATATTTGATAATTATTCTGACATGTGAACATGGCCTAAGAGTCTTAAACAAGGTTAGGACTGTATGATACATTTAATAATATTGTAAGTTCCGTGAGCAACACCTTTTTTTTTGGCCGCCAACAACAAAATACTCTAATAGTGCCGCTCCCGAGACTCGACTCTGGATCCGCCCCTGGCTGGGACCCCCTGTGATCTCCTGTACAGGGCCGCGGCTATGCCGTGGCTCTCCCGTGCAGGGGGCGTGCCAGCCGCAGCATGACATTGCGGCCGGCACGCCTCCTCCATACATCTCTATGGGAGAGGTCGACGCTACGCGCCTTCAGCGTTCACTATGAGCGCTAATGGCGGCGCCCCGTTAGGGAGATCGAGGGGGGTCCCAGCAGTCGGGCCACCCACGATCAAACACTTATCCCCTATTTTGTAGATAGGGGATAAGTGTATATTGTGCTGCAGTTCTCCTTTAACATATTCTGCATTCAGGGGTGTTGGAAAACTGGACGTTCACCATGTAGAAGTTTGCAATGGTCGTCACTTATCATATTGTATGTTCTACCTGAAACAAATAAAAAATATGGATATATTTATACTATATATGAAATGGTTAAAATACTATCTATTGTTTTCATTCTCTAGATGCATGCTGAGGGTACAGTGCTTTCTATATATATACATAGGTAAACAGATGTAGAATGCGGCGCACAGTTCACACATCAGTTCTCGCACAGGGAAATGATTCTCACAGATCAGTGCACACATGGAATTGATACGCACGGATCTGTGCAAACATCAAGGTGACAAAAACGGGAGATGAAACTCACCATTAAACAAGCTACGTGATTACCTCCCCCCCCCACCATACGGACAGACAGAGAAGAGCAAAATTATTTATTTAAAGGGTAACTCTCATTATGGTAAATAAAAATTATTTCTAATATACTTTGTTTAAAAAAATGGAGTTTTCTATGTTTTATTTGTGCTTAAAGAAGCTCAAGAGCACATTTTCCCCCATCTTATACACAGACACAGTGGGGATCAAAAGTTTGGGCACCCCAGGGAAAAATTTGTATTAATGTGCATAAAGAAGCCAAGAAATGATGGAAAAATCTCAAAAAGGCATCAAATTACAGATTAGACATTCTTTTAATATGTCAACAAAAGTTAGATTTTATTTCCATCATTTACACTTTCAAAATAACAGAAAACAAAAAAATGGCGTCTGCAAAAGTTTGGGCACCCTGCAGAATTTATAGCATGCACTGCCCCCTTTGCAAAGCTGAGACCTGCCAGCATCATGGATTGTTCTCAATCATCATCTGGGAAGACCAGGAGATGTCAATCTCAAAGGTTTTAAATGCCCAGACTCATCTGACCTTGCCCCAACAATCAGCACCATGGGTTATTCTAAGCAGTTGTCTAGAAATCTGAAACTGAAAATAGTTGACTCTCACAAAGCTGGAGAAGGCTATAAGAAGATAGCAAAAGGTTTTCAAATGTCAATATCCTCTGTTTGGAATGTAATTAATAAATGGCAGTCATCAGGAACAGTGGAAGTCAAAGCAAGATCTGGAAGACCAAGAAAAATATCAGACAGAACCGCTCGCAGGATTGTGAGAAAAACAATTCAAAACCCACGTTTGACTGCACAATACCTCCAGAATGATCTGGCAGACACTGGAGTTGTGGTACACTATTCCACTATAAAGAGATACTTGTACAAATATGGTCTTCATGGAAGAGTCATCAGAAGAAAGCCTCTTCTACGTCCTCACCACAAAAATCAGCGTTTGAACTTTGCAAATGAACATATAGACAAGCCTGATGCATTTTGGAAACAAGTTCTGTGGACCGATGAGGTTAAAATTGAACTTTTTGGCCGGAATGAGCAAAGGTACGTTTGGAGAAGAAGGGAAACAGAATTTAATGAAAAGACCTCCTGTCCAACTGTTAAGCATGGGGGTGGATCAATCATGCTTTGGGGTTTTATTGCAGCCAGTGGCACAGGGAACATCTCATGAGTAGAAGGAAAAATGGATTCAATAAATTTGAGCAAATTTTGGATGCTAACTTGATGCCATCTGTGAAAAAGCTGAAGTTAAAAAGAGGATCGCTTCTACAAATGGATAATGATCCTAAACACACCTTGAAATCCACAGGGGAATTACATCAAGAGGCGTAAACTGAAGGTTTTGCCATGGCCTTCACAATCTCCTGACCTCAACATAATTGAAAATGTATGGATAGACCTTAAAAGAGAACTGTGTGACAGACAGCCCAGAAATCTCAAAGAACTGGAAGACTTTTGTAAGGAAGAATGGGCAAAGATACCTCAAACAAGAATTGAAAGACTCTTGGCTGGCTACAAAAAGCTATTACAAGCTGTGATACTTGCCAAAGGGGGCAGTACAAGATATTAACTATGCAGGGTGCCCAAACTTTTGCAGACACCATTTTTTTTGTTTTCTGTTATTTAGAAAGTGTAATTGATGGAAATAAAATCTAACTTTTGTTGACATATTATAAGAATGTCTAATCAGTAATTTGATGCCTTTTGGAGATTTTTCCATCTTTCCTTGGCTTCTTTATGCACATTAATACAGATTTTTACCTGAGGTGCCCAAACTTTTGATCCCCACTGTAGGACCGAAGACCAAACACAGGAAGTGCAGCCTGGAGTGCTGAGGGGGGGGGGGGGGTCCAGCCTCATCCAATCACAGCTCCTCTCACACTTAACTGCCATATGCTGTTGGTTGGACACCCCCCCCCCCCCTCAGCACTCCAGGCTGCACTTTCTGTGTTTTGACCTTGGTCCTAAGTCTGTGTATAAGATGGGGGAAAATGTGCTCTTGAGCTTTTTTAAGCACAAATAAAAGAAAGAAAACTTCATTTTTTAGGAATATTTTTTATTTACCAAAAGGAGTGCGATAGCAAATTTTTTTTTTAAAGAAAGTGCCCATTTAAATCTTCACAATTGTAAATTGTGATAAATTAGACAAAATTTGATAAAATACCCTAGTACAGTGTTTTTCAACCAGTGTGTTTCCAGTTGTTCAAAACTACAACTCTCAGCATGCTGGGAGTTGTAGTTTTGCAACAGCTGGAGGCACACTGGTTGCAAAACACTGCCCTAGTAAAATGACCTGCAGTCCTATGTAAAATTACAGAATGTTACAATAACTGATGCCAATTGGCAAACTCAGCTCTACAGCATCTCACTAAGGCTGAGTTCACACCATGTTTTTAGGTTACGTGAACCGTAGCCGGCTGAGGGGAGCGAAAACCGGGCACTCCCGTATCCCAGCTGGACCTGGCCCGTACCTCGTTCATTTCAATGAGCCAACACTGACTCCGGTCGGCTCATTTTTTGCCCCGTATACGGTTTTCTGACGGTATACCCAGTTTTAGGTCCAGTTAGAGAACCGTATAGGGGGGAAAAAAATTAGCCGACCGGAGTCAATGTTTGACTCCGGTCGACTCATTGAAATGAACGAGGTACGGGCCGGGTCCAGCTGGGATATGGGAGCACCCAATTTTCGCTTCCATCAGCCCGATACAGTTCCTGTATTCCTAAATCGTAGTGTGAACCGGCCCTAACTCTGCCACTACATCTCACAAACTGACCAGCAAAGGGAGCTGTCCAACGTCTGACATGCTCAACTCTGCTACATAGACTGAGTTTTGATGCACCTAGAGATGATAAGTCATACTAAAAAACGTATTCCCCTATAGTGTTGGGCGCGAATATAGCGCTAAATATTTGCAATTACGAATATTTGCATTTTTTTTTCACAGTACACATCAGAGTGATCATCCCTCCCTGCTTCCAGCTTGTGGTGTAAACAAGGCTCCAATACTAGTTACTGTGTCAGACTGGTGGGCGCCCGAAAATTCGCATATGCGAATATGCGCATATGCGAATATTCACATATGAAAATTTCCTCGCATGCGCATTTTTGCGCATATTTATCCCTCCCTTCTTTTAGCTCTTTTATCACGCGATATTGCGCATGCTCATGCACATTTTATGGCGCATAGTACAAAAAAAGGCTGTGAATATGGAAATTTTGTGAATATATGATAAATATTCATCCATATATTCACGAAATATCGCAAATTTGAATATGGCCTATGCCGCTCAATACTATTCCCCTATCCGCAGGGAGCGGCTCGTCAAGACCCCCACCCCAAGCGTGGGGCGCCGCACCCCCTCCATATATCTCTATGGGAGAGCCGCTCAGCTATCTTCGGCTCTCCCAAAGAGATATATAGAGGGGTTGTGGCGGTCACCACTTGGGGCGCTGGTATTGACACGCCACATCCGGGGAGAGTCAGGGCTCCGTATAAGAGATCGCGGGGGGGGGGAGGATTTCAGCACTCACCCCCCCACGATAAAAAACGTAACCCCGATTCTGCGGATATCGAATATATTTTTTAGTATGAGACTTCTCCCTTAAACACTCTGCTCTACTACATCTACATCCTGGTTTCGCACAAACAGTGTTTTTTATTTTATTTTTTTTAAACATCGCTGCAGTTTTTTAATGTTTTTTGAGCTAAAACTAGAAGTGGATTGAGAGATATAAAGGGGGACTTATGCTTATAATGTATGAATACCTAATATTGAGAAATAATAAAGGGGTTATGCAGGATTAGAAAAACATACCTGCTTTCTTCCAGAAACAGCGCCAATCTCGTCCTCTGGTTGTGTGTGGTATTGCAGCTCAGTTTTGTAGAAGTGAATGGAGCCGAGTTGTGATACCACACACAGCCTGAGGTCAGGGGTGGTGCTGTTTTTTGAAAAAAGTAGCTGTTTTTCTAATTTTGGTTAACCTCTTTAATAGTGTTGAGCGGCAGAGGCCATATTCGAATTCGCGAATATTCGCGAATATATGGACGAATATTCGTCATATATTCGCGAATATTCGCATATTCGTTATATTCCCGTTTTATTTTCGCATATGCGAAAATTCGGGTATGCGAAAACTATCATATGTGCAGATTAGCATATACAAAATTAACATACGCGAAAATTCGCATATGCTAATTTTCGCATATGCGAATTATCGCACGCCAGTCTCACACAGTAGTTTTAGAGCTTTCTTTACACCACACAAGCTGGAAGCAGAGAGGGGTGATCACTGTGATGTTTACTGTGAGAAAAAAAAAAAAAAAAAAAAACGAATATTCGTAATTACGAATATATAGCGCTATATTCGCGAAATTCGCGAATTCGCGAATATGCGATATTCGCGAATAATATTCGAATTGCGAATATTCGTGAGCAACACTACTCTTTAAGCCAGGTTCCTTTATTTTGTCCATACATATCTGTTTGTATAACTTTGTGGGTAAAGAGATTGGATAAAAGCAATCCCCTAGCACTGGCATGTTCTGCCGGCGGCCACTGTTTGCTGGAAATTTCCGGGTAGACTTTCTGCATAAAATGTGCTATGCAAACATGGCCTAATGCAGATTTGCAGCTGGATTATCTCACCTGAAATTGGGCTCATTATGTTCTGACTATATACAGATGTAGGGGCTGGCAATAAGAGCAGCAGCAGGCTATGCTATTGGCCCGATGCAGGCTACACGAATAGTGTAACATGTCGTGTCTCCATAATAACAATATATAGCGGGAAACAGCGGACACTATATCTGTAGATTGCAAATCACATAACTATCTAGTACAGTGTTTCCTAACCAGTGTGCTTCATTCCCCTCTACAAAACTTTGTCGCAATACCACACACAACCTGAGAACAAGAATGGCACTCTTTCTGGAAGAAAGCAGGTCTGCTTTTCTAATCCTGGATAAATCCTTTAACATTTCTCCCTCTATAACTCCCACTCTACTTCTGGGTTTATCTTAAAAATCTATATAAAAAACTGTTGCATTATGTGTGTGTATTGTGTGTGTTATGTGTGTGTATTGTGTGTGTTATGTGTGTGCGTATTGTGTGTGCATTGTGTGTGTATTGTGTGTGTTATGTGTGTATTGTGTGTTTGTGTGTGTTTTGTGTGTATGTATTGTGTGTTCTGTGTGTTTATTGTGCATATTGTGTGTGTTGTGTCTATTTATTGTGTGTGTATTGTGAGTGTGTGTTTTGTGTGTGTGTTGTGTGGGTTTTTTGTGTGTGTGTTGTGTGTGTTTTGTATGTGCGGTGGTCTACTACATCTTGCAAACCTGGTTTCACACACACACACACACACAACACAGACACAACACAATACACACATCACGCACAAAAAACATGCAACACACACACGCAACACAATACACATAAAACACACACAACACACACACAACACATTGTTGTGTGTGTGTTGTATGTGTGTTGTGTGTGTTTGTTGTGCGTTGTGTGTATTGTGTTGTGTGTTGTGTGTGTAGTGTGTTGTATGCGTGTTGTGTGTTTTTTTTTGTGTGTGTGTGTGAAACCAGGTTTGCAAGATGTAGCAGAACACTACACACACAAAACACATACACAACACACTCAAAAAAACACACACAACACACACAACAGACTGTTGTATGTGTGTTGTGTGTGTTTGTTGCGTGTATTGTGTGTGTTGTGTGTGTATTGTGTTTGTGTGTGTATGTGTGTGTTTTTGTGTATGTGTGTGTTTGTGTTTTTGCGTATGTGTGTGTGTGCTTTTGTGTATGTGTGTGTGTGTGTGTGTGAAACCAGGTTTGCAAGATGTAGTAGACCAGAATGTTTCAAGAGCATCAAAACTCAGTCAGTCGTAGAAGATGAGCTCAGCATGTCACATGTTGGACAGCTCCTTTTGCTGTATACAGCAGAGTTTAGTACGTCGTGAGCCGAGTTAGTGAGGTGTTGTAGAGCTGAGTTTGCTATTTGGCATAAGTTATTGTAATATAATGTTGTGTATTCTATTTTATATAGGACTACAGGTATTTTTACCAGGGCAGTGTTTCCTAACCAGTGTGCCTCCAGCTGTTGCAAAACTACAACTCCCAGCATGCTGGGAGTTGTAGTTTTGCAACAGCTGGAGGCACACTGGTTGGGTAACACTGATCTAGTAGATTTACCTTTATATGGTGTGTGGGCCCCCTTGGACGTTTTATGTTCAGTTTTGTCAAATACTTTAAAAGGTCTGACCGGCCTAAAGTGTGTGACTACTGCATGTGCTGTGCTGGGTCGACGACTTTTGTCTGGTGGCGCCAATTTCTGCCTGCTGCTTCTGTAGTTGGGGTTGGTTGCTGTGGTGCCCGGGGTTACGTTTGGGTATGTGATCTAAGTTGTTGTCTGTCAATGGAGTGGCACTTATATCCATGGCAGATTTAGCAGCTCGGATCCATTGAGAAAATTCAGCGAGGTCCCTAAGGCCGTATTCACACTGCAGATCCTTGGACGGAATTTCCACTGGGATCCCGTGGGCGGCACTCGGACCGTGAATCTTTCAGCAGATTCATTCAGAAACGCATTTCCGTCTATGGGGATGACAATGCAGTCAGTGCGGTCCTAGCGCTGCCCGTGGGATCTCCAGCAAAAATTCCGCCTGGAGATTTCCCTGACAGTGGAGTGGCAGAAGAACATGCTGGCGCTAGGACCGCTTAAAAATGTGCCGTCTCATAGACAGCAATGCATTTCCATGCGAGTCCGCAGAAAGGATAGACATTTCTATTCTTTCTGCGGATACCAGAGTATGAATTTCCGCACCAGATGCGCCAACATTCTGCTATGTGAACAGTGCTGCACAATCCCGTTGAAATCAATGGGACTCTGCTGCTGCGGAATCTCAGTGTGGGATTCTAATGTAGATTTCTGCACGGAAATTCGACTGTGTGAACAAAGCCTTAGGTTCAGCCTGTGTATCCTGAATACATCACTGGAATCCTGCAATCTTAATAATGGGGTCCTGAGTCTCCTGTTGGAACAGAGTAGTGATCACACATGCACAAAGTCGCTCCATTCATTGTCAATTGTAGCAATGTACTTGCTATCTCCGACAGTTCCCATAGACCGGTGTTTCCCAACCAGGGTGCCTCCAGCTGTTGCAAAACTACAACTCCCAGCATGCCCGGACAGCCTTCGGCTGTCCGGGCATGCTGGGAGTTGTAGTTTTGCAACAGCTGGAGGCGCCCTGGTTGGGAAACACTGCCATAGACAATGAATGGGGCAGCTGTGCATATGAGTAACCACACCGGACCCCATTGTCCAGATCCTTGGGGGTCCCAACAGTCACCACCTATTCTTTTAACCATTCATGCTTACTGTCAGTCTTACGTAAAACTACATATAAGGCCAGTTTTTATACAAAAGAAGGTTTTCTGTGTCCATATTATGCCCACATGTCCTAGCCCAATTGTGGTTCTGATTACCTGGACTGACATCTGTCATCAGAACCACTGTCAGGTCAGTATTTGCAGACTTAAAGGGGTACTCCGATGGAAAACATTTTTTTTTAATTAAAGGGGTACTCCGGTGGAAAACTTTTTTTTTTTTTTATGAACTGGTGCCAGAAAGTTAAACAGATTTGTAAATTACTTCTATTAAAAACTCTTAATCCTTTCAGTACTTTTTAACAGCTGTATTCTACAGAGGAAAACCTTTATTTAAAAAAAAAAAAAAAAAATTGTGTTGTCCACAGTGATCTCTGCTGACACCTGATGCCCGTATCAGGAACTGTCCAGAGCAGGAGATAATCCCAATGCTACTCTGGACAGTTCCTGATACAGCCAGAGGTGTCAGCAGAGAGCACTGTGTACGGGACAAAAAAGAAATTCAAAAAGAAAAGAATTTCCTCTGTAGCATACAGCTGCTAAAAAGTACTGAAAGGATTAATATTTTTTAATAGAAGTAATTAACAAATCTGTTTAACTTTCTGGCACCAGTTCATTTAAAAAAAATTTAAAAAAATAAAGTTTTCCACCGGATTACCCCTTTAACTGGTGTCAAAAAGTTAAACAGATTTGTAAATGACTTTTATTAAAAAAATCTTAATCCTTCCACTACTTATTAGCTGCTGTATACTTCAGAGGAAATTCTTTGCTTTTTGAATTTCTTTTCTGTCTGTCCACAGTGCTCTCTGCTGACACCTCTGTCCATGTCAGGGACTGTCCAGAGCAGCATAGGTTTGCTATGGGGATTTTCTCCTGCTCCGGACAGTTCCTGACATGGACAGAGGTGTCAGCAGAGAGCACTGTGGACAGACGGAAAATAAAATCCGAAAGAAAATAATTTCCACTGTAGTATACAACTGCTGATAAGTACTGGAAGGATTAAGATTTTTTTTTATAGAAGTAATTTTCAAATCTGTTTATCTTTCTGGCACCAGTTGATTAAAAAAAAAAAAAAAAAGTTTTCCACCGGAGTACCCCTTTACTCCAGTGAAAAATAACTCATCCCCTATGCATAGGATAGCAGATTAGTGTCTGATCGCAGGGTGTGTGGATGCTGGGACTCCCCACAATCTCCAAAACACTATAGGGTACAGTACTTGGGCATCTTTGGCACTACCATAAAAGTCAATGGAGTGTGTGCCATCTGCAGCACAGGCCAGGACCCGGTCCCTAGACCGCAATGGGTCTTAGCGGTCAGACCTCCGCGATCAGACACATATCCCCTATCCTTTGGATTGGGGATAAGTTGTTTTTTACCGGACACCATCTTTCATACGGAAGTAAAAAATGCATTCATATTTTGCTAGGGTGAAACTGGCCTCACTGCTTATGATAGCAGAATGAATTGTACCAAACTGCAAACTCATTTGCAATACCTCTGATACTCTGATCCACTAAGCCCTGCTGCATCTGTAGAACACATAAGCCGAATAGGCAATAATTCTCCATTGTGCCCAATTGGTAGCAGTGGTGATTATATATAGTGTGCCTATAGCCACCGATCACTCCCCAAGCTGGTGGTGCTGACGCGCGGATACATAAAGGGCTCCATAATCACAGAGCTGCGCACAAACAAATCTTCTAGGCTGAATATTCACAACAAACTAATAGTCACAAAGTAATGCTGCCCACAGCGAGCCCACAGCTGTAAATGAGTCCATGCAGGGAGCAGAGCGCAGAAGTGAGCGGATAATCAGATCAGTGCACAAAGGGAGCGCGCAGTCCCAGACTGGTACACAGTGAGCACATTACCATAGATCAGCGCATACAAGGAGCTGCGCCGCAACAACGGGAACATGAGTGCCATCCATCACCGAATTGTCACATGCCAGTAGTCGCAGATAACATTGTCAGCGTACAATACAGACAGGGGCATATGCGTTACCGAGGGGCATCGGTGAGTGGCTCAAGTGCCATGTTGATGGGGTGGGGGATGTCGGAGCCTCCCGCATACTGATGTCTAAGTCACAGAACACTGCACACAGGTTTGTGGTGGCCAAATGTCAAAGCAGGCAGAACTAGAAGCCTTGGATCCGTCCATGGTATTCAAGCTGGCATTTAGATACCGGTGCGGACAATGTGCCCGAGATCCATTATAATTCTAGCAATAAACGGGCAGACAATGTGCTGTTTTTCTGCTCCATAAGCTTTATGGCAGGTACCGTCTTATTGGAGCAGCCACTAAAACTAATATGGTGCCAGCTGAGCAGTGGGCATGAGGAGCATCTGGTACCATCAATTCTACCACACCTGTTGCTATAGCACCTCGGTGCCATGGAGAGGTAGGAGGCGGGCATGGATGCGGTATATTCTTTCCACCTTTGTGCCAGGAGAGCCATTGTGTATCTCTAGAGGCAGCAGAATGACGGAGGAGGGACAGGAAGGGGCGCTCCCGGGGGCACAGCACTTACTTCCACACATGCACCAGCTTGGAGACTGCAGAGAGTCTTGGGCGGCAGCAGAGAGGATGCGAGATTAAAGGAGTTATAGGAAAGAGGGAAGATAAAGCAATAAAATACAAAAAAAAAGATTAGCGGACAAGGTGGAAAAATGAAGGGATGGAGATGAAAGACAATATAGGGCAGAACGATATTACAGAAATACATCTCAGTCAGCTGCAGAACATTATTCATTTCACATTCGCCTCTTCCTCGGCTCACGCTTATTATTCATATTAAGAAAATAAATATTTCCTGAAACATATATTTGCTGCGACTTTCTTTTATGTGTTTTAAGCATCCTGCATAAATATGTAAGCAACTAACTGGAAGGCGACTCTTTCTTTTTTTCTCCTTTTCCTTTTTTTTTCCGCATTTCAGAACTCTGCCAGCGAGAGCTACACGGGGAAAAAAATGTATAATTTTTTTTTCTTGGCTATTTTCATTCCCTATCATATTAAAGGTTTCCATGGTGACATTAGCGGCAGCGATTTGATGCCTTTAGGCTTTAAACTTTTATCAAAATAGCTGAAAAAACAGCTGCATTTTTATTACAGTGTCTTTGCCTCTTACTTTGCTTCCTTTTTAGAGTACAAAATAAGTCACCTAGTGAGCATGCTCCTCGGATCTTCTTCGCTGCTTCATAAAACATGTACAGATAAATATCATGAGACAATGGCCCTTATTTACTAAGAGTGTTGTGTAGGTTTCTTTGTGGGTTTTAATTCCCTACAATTTATTTTCCACTGTATTTACTAAGGTTTCCCTACATTTTCCACTTTCCCTACACTTTGCTTTTCTTACACATGTTCTGATCTGTCGGGTTTTCCTCAGCTGAAATCCACTAAAATATGTTGGGTGTTTGTGAAAATGTTGGGGCCACTCCCCTTTTTGGTGACCACACCCCCTTTCCCCAACGACCATGCCCCTTTTTGGCTTTTTCCCTTTCAGAATCTGGCGCGCAACCCGACAAAGCATGTCAGGTTTGCAATAGTGAATGAGGGCCACTATGTCTCATGTTGAAATCCTCCAATCTGCTTAGTCATGTAGCAGAGCTGAGTGTGTTATGTGCCATGTGATATTATCAGATACTATTCTATTAGGGTTTCTCATAGTAAAACTAATGCTGTATTATAAAGCGAAAATACAAAATATTTTCAGCTCACCTCCCTTTTTTTGTTTTGCCCGGATCCAAGCTTGGCCACGCTTCATACGAATCAGTAAAGAAAATTGATAGAGGATCAAGCAATTCCATAAAACTTGAGACTTTATTCCAAAATGATAAAACTTGCAAAGCATGTGAAACAACACTTCACCTAGTGGGCAACACACCCACAATGAATGCAAGATGATGAAGAACGTGCATGCGTTCAAAACGCATCCATTGAGGGTGTGTTGCCCACTAGTGGACTAGGTATAACAGGATTTCTTACTCTCGGACATGCAGCCTTACCTTTCAAGGTCCTCTTAGACAGGCTGATGGGCACCAGCCTTGTAGATCACCGCTTGTTTAACTCAACCATACAATGAAAGAGGTCAAGGCAAGCAAGGAGGTGCACCAGGCTTTGGCACTAGAGCACTTCGGCTACGCCTCTTTGACACACTGCTGAGAATTAAAAAAGCTATTTTATAGGTTTGGCAATTCCTGCTCCAGGAAAGGCACCATTTGCTTTCATACCCTTACAGCTATCTAGTGGTGTCTGGAGGAATTATAAGCAAATAGAGCTAGCAGATTCCATTTAAAGTGTTACTGTCACTTATAGTGGTACTCCGTGCCTAGACATCTTATCCCTTATGCAAAGGATAGGGGATAATATGTCTGATCACAGGGGTCAAACTGCTGGGGACCTCCACAATCTCGGCTGCGGCACCCCAGACATCCAGCGCACGATGTGAACTTCACAGTAACGCCCCGCTCATGGGGACCCCCACGATCTTGGCTGCGGCACCCCAGACATCCGGTGCATGATGTGAATGTCACAGTCACGCCCCGCTCGTAACAGCAAGGCTACGCCCCCTCAAGGCAAGTCTATGGGAGGGGGCATGATGTTCATGGCCATGACGTCACGCGCGGGGAATGACCGTGATATCAAGTGCCTCCGGAGCTGCACCCGACGCTCTAAACGAACACCGAGTGCAGCAGGAAGATTGCAGGAGTCCCCAGCTGCGGGACCCCCACGATCAGACATCTTATGCCCTATCCTTTGGATAGGGGATAAGATGTCTAGGGGCGGAGTACCCCTTCAACTAAAACAAAAAACCCAATCGGTCGCTAGGTATAGCCGGGAGAAGCGCTCACCTGTGCACTACACTTGCTGGTTCGCCACTCTATTATAAGTCTATGGAGCCCATCTCCTGTCTCAAGTCTGATTGAGTGGGGAGAAGGGGAGTGAAGCGCACAGCTGTGCGCATGTCCCGAATATATCTTGCGAACGGTGGGGGCTCTGCACTGGGGTCTGTGTGACAAGTGAAATTAGTTTTTTCCTTTTTCTTTTAAGTGACCATAACACTTTAATCCAGACTGTAACTTAGTACAAGATAAGTGATGTGCTGTAATATAGCTTTAACTTTAATATAGTTATTTATTACTTTTACGTAGATTCATTTAATGTGTAAACTATTAGTGTTCTATATTGGATATATACTGAACTTCAAGTGTCCCTGCCCTTATTCATAAAAAAAAATAAAAAAAAAGCCTTCTGAAATTGTCATTTAACTCTTTAAAGGTGGATGATTATTTTCTTATTGTGTTCATTCTTTAAATTAAGACATTATGGTGGTTGAGTTGCAGTTATAATTCTATAATTAATGTTTTAATGTAAAGTTGTATGCTATCTCAGCTCTGCTACATATGTTATTTCAATTGGTGCACCTATATAATCCACACATCTATCTTCTAAATGTCAATAGATATATGATACCTTTCCTTATCAGGTATCCGTCTTATCTATCATATTAATTTCTCAGCAATTTATTGTCTTTTTATTTTATTAGACTTCTATCTTTCTTATCAATCTTTTTATATATCTTATCAATGTATCTTTTCCAGGACTTCCTATTCCCATTTTATTGTATCAATGCCTTACAATGGGGTTTACACTTCGATTTGATGTGATTATCTGAGTAAAGCAATAGCTGCTGCATGTGTAATTCTTGTAATGGTCATAGTAATTGATATAGTTGTCCTACAATGAAACAAATCAGATCATGCCCTCCTGATTAATACATAGTAACATATAAGTAGTAAATGGAGGGATAACAATAACAGTATGGGGGTATAACTGGCCTTTCATTATCCTTCTTCTAATCTTTGTAATGTGTCTCGGCATGTAAATGCAGAGCTTAGACCTGCATCCACGTAAAGAGCCACAGGCATTTGTCTGAATAAGGAGAAGATCATCCTGATCGACATCTGACCTGTATACAAATCTCCCCTATCCAACCATGATCATGCCTACTATTCCCCCTCATACACACAGTGAATATCAATGAAGATGGTATCTAGTCAAATAAAACATAACCTGTAATAAATACATTTTAAAACGATCGAAGAACGCATCGACCACTTGCTAAAAAAGAGAAAGGAACATTAGTGCTGCTGCTTTTAACTGGAAGCTAGAAGAATTGTCACTATGTACGAGTGAATCTTAAAAATTGCCTTTGATTCTCCAAAATTTTTTCTCTGCCAACGGTAATGCTGTCAGATAAATTCTAGGTATCATTGTGAATCCCATTACCCATTACATCTTTTACAAAGAAGGGTTTCTAAGTCAGCCCTTGACTCAAAAAGAAGTGACTTCTCAATGGTGGCAACTCATATCATTGCTCCTTGTTGGCCTAAGTAATAATCTTTACCGAAAGATAGAACACTTTGACTTCATTTGTCTTCTCCCAGTTCCAAGTTGCATGGACCACGAAAATATAATGCTCCTTTCACATCTAGAGACCTACTTTTCTACATGTCTTATTTTAACTAAAAGAGTATGGGATCTCGGAACAAGGCAGAGAGGGAACATACCCATAGATGGATATGGATGAAAGAATACATATGCCCTCACCCTCAGGGCAAACGTGGCTGCACAAAATAACTTAGAGGCATAGAGACACCTTGGTAGCAGCTACTGATTAGTGTTGCTCACGAATATTCGCAATTCGAATATTATTCGCGAATATCGCATATTCACGAATTCGCGAATTTCGCGAATATAGAGCTATATATTCGTAATTACGAATATTCCTTTTTTTATTTTTTATTTTTTTCACAGTACACATCACAGTGATCACCCCTCTCTGCTTCCAGCTTGTGTGGTGTAAAGAAGGCTCTAATACTACTGTGTGACACCGCCGGGCGAATATTCGCATATGCTAATTTTCGCATATGCGAATTTTGTATATGCTAATATTCACACATGCTAATTTTCGCATACGCGAATATTCGCATATGCGAAAATAAAACGAGAATATAACTAATATGCGAATATTCGCGAATATATGACGAATATTCGTCCATATATTCGCGAATATTCGCGAATTCGAATATGGCCTATGCCGCTCAACACTACTACTGATGTCTTCAGCACACAGCCAAATAGTTGTATATGAATGACATGTAAAGGTAGTGCCTACTAAATGAGATGAAGAAGGCAAGCTGCTTCAGCTCAATAAGCTAATGTTGTAGAAAGCAGAAGTTGGTTGGTCTTGGGTTTAAGATTACCATATCACCGCCACCATTACAGCTCCCAGAAGCAACAATCTGGCAGCTGCAGCAACGTAATATCAAAAATAAAATGAATGAAGTACCTAGTAAAAAGATGCATCCTACTTTTTTCCACGGGCCTTTGGGTGTCATAGGGTAAAAATACCTCTATCAACCTGAAATGAAAGGCGTCAAACGTGTGATATAATATAGGATCTCATTGCTTAAATCTGAAGTAGACAGGGAAAAGAGGGGAATTGGGTGGAGTGCTTCTGCTTGTAAAGAACAGGACTAAAACGCCACGATTGCACAGGACAAACATTTTTTTTTAGATAGAAATAGTAGGACAATGCGTTTTGGCACTAACGAGCACCTTTCTCAGGTCCACAGAGATCACTAAAATGATGACAAATATAGATATAAAGAAAGAGCAATCACTAAAATGACAGTTACAACAACATATGGATATAAATATGTCAGGGGAGAATGGTAAAATGTTCAAATATTAAAAAATCATAATGTGGTAAGATTCGCCATAAAAAGGGAAGGAGGGTGAAGAAAAAAGGGTACTGAGATTTTAGGAGCGGTCGAACATGTAGTTTGTCATATGTGTTGGGATGTCTCTGCAAGGCAGGTAGCAGGCTTTGTCTGCAGATGTTCCTGCTGAAAAAGTTTTTTATGAATCCTTATTTCTAGTAATAGGCATCTTTTCAATAAAAAAAATAAATAAAAATGCCTGACATGAAAATATGTTGTAGCATGAGGAAGGGGGTATTAAAATCCATGGCTGTCTGTCCAAAAAATTCAGGGGAAAGTACATGCATCAATCAAAATAAATCACAATAAAGTCCTCTTTTGATTAAAAAGTCCATTGTTCAAAAGTGGCCACCTGAGAGATCCAACAATATATCCTGGTGGATTATATCAAAGTGTACCTGTATAGTCATGAAGAGGAGTTTGTAAAGATACTTACAGCAAGTGAGTCCTGGAGATGTTTGCTGTGCAGCGGTGGCATGTCTGAAGCAGGTGCAGCTGGTCTATTTACAGTGCATAGTGAAAGTATTCGGCCCCCTTGAACTTTTTGACCTTTTGCTACATTTTAGGCTTCAAACATAAAGATATAATACTGTAATTTTTTGTGAAGAATCAACAACAAGTGGGACACAATCATGAAGTGGAACAAAATTTATTGGATATTTTAAACTTTTTTAACAAATAAAAAACTGAAAAATTGGGAATGCAAAATTATTCAGCCCCTTTACTTTCAGTGCAGCAAACTCTCTCCAGAAGTTCAGTGAGGATCTCTGAATGATCCAATGTTGACCTAAATGACTAATGATGATAAATAGAATCCACCTATGTGTAATCAAGTCTCCGTATAAATGCACCTGCACTGTGATAGTCTCAGAGGTCCGTTTAAAGCGCAGAAAGCATCATGAAGAACAAGGAACACACCAGGCAGGTCCGAGATACTGTTGTGGAGAAGTTTAAAGCTGGATTTGGATACAAAAAGATTTCCCAAGCTTTAAACATCCCAAGGAGCACCGTACAAGCGATAATATTGAAATGGAAAGAGTATCAGACCACTGCAAATCTATGAAGACCTGGCCGTCCCTCTAAACTTTCAGCTCAGACAAGGAGAAGACTGATCAGAGATGCAGCGAAGAGGCCCATGATCACTCTGGATGAACTGCAGAGATCTACAGCTGAGGTGGGAGACTCTGTTCATGGGACAACAATCAGTCGTATACTGCACAAATCTGGCCTTTATGGAAGAGTGGCAAGAAGAAAGCCATTTCTTTAAGATATCCATAAAAAGTGTTGTTTAAAGTTTGCCACAAGCCACCTGGGAGACACACCAAACATGTGGAAGAAGGTGCTCTGGTCAGATGAAACCAAAATCGAACTTTTTGGCAACAATGCAAAACTTTATGTTTGGCATAAAAGCAACACAGCCCATCACCCTAAATACACTATCCCCACTGTCAAACATGGTGGTGGCAGCATCATGGTTTGGGCCTGCTTTTCTTCAGCAGGGACAGGGAAGATTGTTAAAATTGATGGGAAGATGGATGGAGCCAAATACAGGACCATTCTGGAAGAAAACATGATGGAGTCTGCAAAAGACCTGAGACAGGGACAGAGATTTGTCTTCCAACAAGACAATGATCCAAAACATAAAGCAAAATCTACAATGGAATGGTTCACAAATAAACATATCCAGGTGTTAGAATGGCCAAGCCAAAGTCCAGACCTGAATCCAATTAAGAATCTGTGGAAAGAACTGAAAACTGCTGTTCACAAACGCTCTCCATCTATCCTCACTGAGCTTGAGCTGTTTTGCATGGAGGAATGGGCAAAAATTTCAGTCTCTCGATGTGCAAAACTGATAGAGACATACCCCATGCGACTTACAGCTGTAATTGCAGCAAAAGGTTGCGCTACAAAGTATTAACTTAAGGTGGCTGAATAATTTTGCACGCCCAATTTTTCTGTTTTTTATTCGTTAAAAAAGTTTGAACTATCTAATAAATTTTGTTCCACTTCATGATTTTGTCCCACTTGTTGTTGATTCTTCACAAAAAATTACAGTTTTATATCTTTATGTTTGAAGCCTGAAATGTGGCAAAAGGTAGAAAAGTTCAAGGGGGCCGAATACTTTCACTATGCACTGTATGAGCGGGAGCTGCGGGGAACTCCCGGACATGTGCATGGTGCGACTTCCGGTCCAGCGCGTAGCAACTTCCGGTCCGGGGTGAGACAGCGGGGGAGCTGCGCAATAGAGCCGAGCGGGAAGCGTGTGACGTGACAGGGGCGGGTGGATAGGGGGAGGGGTGGGAGGAGAGGGGGAGGGGAGGTGAATGGATACAAAGGATAGAAAGAAAAAAAGTGGTATATATGATGAGAGGAAATTAAAGGAGATTAAAGGAATGGATTCAAAGCATAGAAAGAAAAAAAAAGTGGTATATATGATGAGAGGAAATGAAAAGAGATTAAAGGATATGAGAGGAATAGTGAGAGGAGGAAAGTGGAAAAGGAGACCAAGAGAGAGCTTAAAAAGATGTATGGGAGAGAGAGTGATGAGTGGTGAGAGAAGGAAAATAGAAAGGGAGAACGAGAGAGGAGAATGGAAAGGGAGAACAAGAGAGGAAAATGGAAAGGGAGACCAAGAGAGAGATGAGGGCACGGGTGGAAGGGGAGGGACCGAGTAAGGGGGGTGGGAAGCAGGGATGGGAAGAGGAAAGAGAAAGGGACAAAACGGACAAAAAAAAGAGACAAAAAAGAGATGGGGATGAGTTGCAAGAGGATTAAAAAAGAATAGGATGGTGGGATGAATGGTGGAAGGTGGAGAAAAGGAATGAGAACAAGGAAAGAGAAGTGGACAAAAGGAAGGGTGGGGAAAAAAGGGATGGAATGAAAAAATTGTGTAAAAATGAAACAAGAGGGAAAAGGTGGAAAGGCGAGAGTGCATAGCAAGGGGAAAACAAGGGGTTGTGTGAGAGGGGAAAGGGGGGTTTGGGGGGGTTAGGAAAAAAGTGGGTGGGAGGAGGAGAGGAATGTGGGGAAAGGAGTGTATGGGTGTTAAAGTGGACCTGAGGAAGGTCGTTAGCGCCGAAACGCGTTGTCCTAATATTTTTATATTTTTATAAATTTTTTGTCCTGTGCAACCGTGGGGTTTTAGTCCTGTTCTTTAAAAGCTGAAGTGCTCCACCCAATTCCCATCTTTTTCCTGTCTACTTTGCATTCACATTTCCGTACCCTTGGGGATACGGAAAAGGGGAAAGTGAGCCGCATACTGCATACATACCACTCACCCCATCCCCCGCAGAGGGTTTTTGTTTTGCTCTGCTGGAATCTCCCGGCTGACCACGACAATACCTAAGATGAGGTGGTGAGTTGGACCCCTTTCTTTCCTCCTACCATCATTCACTTCTGCCTTTGCATTACTTATTTTTTCATGTGATATTATCAAGGGTATTTTTTTTTATGCCTTATAAAACCTCTCCAAAAGACTACCTATTTAAGAAGACCAGCCCATAGGCCATGTACACAGATCAGAATCTCCATGCCAGATTCCACATTGGAATTCGGCTCAGAGATTCCGCTGCAGCAGAGTCCCGTTGAATTCAACGGGATTCTGTTGCACTGTGCGTACAGAGGAATTTCTGTGCCAAAAGTTTCCGACATGGAAATTCGGTTTTCTGTTTCCACAGAAAGAATAAACCTGTTATGAAGCATAAAAAAAATCTCTGTGCGGGCATTCCAGAGTTCGCGGGTGGTATAATATGCCCACATTAGGACTGCACAGGAATTCGCCATCTATGAGATGGCGCATTCCTGTGCAGTCCTAGGGCGGCATATTATGTTACCCACAGACTCTGGAATGCCCAAACAGAAATTTTCTGTGCAGACAGTCCAGCGTGTGAAAATAGCCTTATTTAAAATAGATTTTCTATGCCATATTTTCAGTTCCTGATCTAATATGCATTCTTCCAGAAGACCAACTTCCTAGGTGACAACGTTTTTTGTACAATTTATGTAGTCATCATGAAGAGGTTTCACTGTATGTCAAATAGTGTTTGTCGTGTTTGTAGATTGATGTACTGTGGTGGTGTGTGTGGGTAGGATATAAAGGCTGTGATAACATTCAGCTATCCCCAAAAGGGATGAATTTTTTGAGGTTTAAATGTTTTTTACTGGTTTTTGAGAACATTTTTACAACAAGAAATGTTGGCCGAAGAAAACAAAACTCGGCCAAAAGAACATTACAAAACAATGTATCATATCCGTATAGAATTAGAATCAAACAAACACTCAGTAGTATTATAGGTTTTTCTATCTATAAAATTGAATAACAAAATTATAAGGATATTGTATAGTCATATCCGGTTAAATGGTATGAATTAGTTTGAGTAAAAGAATTAAAAAAGGGAAACATTGTTCAGCTCACCACTCGCTGCAGACATCAATGAATAGGATTGCGGCTCTCATGCGGCTTTGCAGGTGGACTTGGAGCACAGACAGTGTAGGCCGTATCCCGGAAAGTACAGAACAAACAATAGAAGTCGGGGGTCCAGCTCACAAAAATAGGTAAAACATAACTTTTACTTTGCATGGATAAAGAACATGGACAAAAGAAAAACCTATAGGTACATTAAAAACAAACGCCGACACGTTTCGAACTTACTAAGAGTTCTTAGTCATGGCAGGAGAATTAAAGTTGCATATAATCATAATCACTAAGTATTATATAATCATACTTATAATGCATCAGCAATTGGTCTATTATTATGAATCCGGATCTTGTGGTCCTCTCCTCTCTCGTCCCAAACTTTATTTCATTAAAACATACAATAAAGTGACGTTTTTATAGAAGATTATTTGACAATTCTATTGTCTTGGTAGTTTATTCCATCTATTGTAAATACATCTATATTCTATAATAGCAGAAAAGGCAAAACTTGCACTGTATCAACTTATTTTACTATGGTCCATAGAAAACTACCACTTGATCACTTGAATCATGTACACTTGTGAATGTTCATGTTGTGTCTACTTGTTGATAAGTGCCTTGTTTCTCTGACCTATTGAATTGTACATGAAGCCTATGTCCATGCTGTTTTATGATATGAATGCATGCGATTGTAGTATCTTTAAGCGTATCTTTATGGGTTAATGTGAAAATGCATATTGGTTGGAAAATTGGTTTAAAAACACATTAAAGTACTCCAGATATTTTGTCATAATGGTCCACTAGAAGTAATGTTCCATCAGCATCGACTGCTGGGAAATGGTATGGCGCTTCCATCTGTTAGATAATGTGAATATGAAGAACAATAAGCTTTCTGTAGAAGGAGGTAGATGTAATTTTCTTTGATTTGATACATTTACTCTTGAATTTGTTTTAAAATCATCTTAAATTTTTCAGAGAATTTGGTCGTTGGAAAGTGAAGAACATGGCGCTGGAGAGTAAGGAGTTTCCAAATCTAACACTGGCTCCAGAGTTTGTCCGGAATATCCGTCAGCTGGGGAGGAGACCCACCTCAGCGCAAATCACAGAGAACCTGATAAAGAAGTATGGCACGCATATTCTGCTTTCTGCTGTGCTGGGAGGTGAGTTTACCAATAGCATTACCTACATTTTGGGTCTCAAATACATAGGAAAATAACAAGTCATGGAAACAGTGAAAAGAGAAGATCTTTTGGCAAAGAAATGTTATCCTAGTTGATGTTGCCATTATCCATGGTATATGCCCAGTGGTATTATGTTCTTCTTCTCTAATATCCAGTGATTTTGATATTAAGCCCACAAGATAATCTTGGTCATAAAATGGGTTATACTATGGCAATAACAACCAAAGCAATTTTTAATTTTCCCATTAAAGGGTATCTGTCATTGATTTAATACTGCCTGAGCCACAAGTCATCGGGCTGGTCCTCAGTGGCTTTGGCCAAAATTGATAGATCTCTTCCTGTATACAAACAGGTAGAGATCTATCAATCAAGCTGGGGTAGGGAGAATCCACCAGGAACAGCCTTGATGGTTCCAATTGAATCTGATTTCTAAGTATGTTTAACAAAAGGATAACTCTATCCAAAATCTGCCCTTGTTAGCCTTGGTTTATATGTCTGATTCTAGCAGATATAGCATCTGGCAACATGGATGTTTTTTTTTTTTTTTTTTTTTTACTTTAGTGGGCTTGGGTCCCATTGGTTTGCCCTGAATAAGTCATGAGGGTCCAGATTTAATCTCAGTCTGAAGCTGATTTTTTTCCTGGTTTTATCTGCCATGTAGCACCTTTAGTGGTCTAACTTGACTTTAAGTGGCCATCTAAGGTCATACTCCAACTTTAAGAAGAAAACCATTAAAGGAGTACTCCACTCAAAACATCTTATCCCCTATCCAAAGGATCCCCCCATGATCTCCGAGCCAGCAGCAGTGGCATCCGGAACATGGAAGCTTGCAGTGTCCGTGTTTGTGATGTCACACCAAACTCCCTCCATTCATGTCTACAGGAGGGTGCTGGTACGTAGCCATCATGCCTCCTCCCATAGACTTAAATGGAGGGGGCGTGGTGGCTGGCATCGCCAGTCATCAGGCACGAGGCGGAGTTTGCTCAGTGCACCGAATGACAGGGGAGCTGCGCCCGAGATCATGGGCATCTTGGTAATTGGCCATCTCCTCTGTTGTGCTCAAGTTAATCCTCAGCATCAGGGAAACCTATTATCAGTTTACCATTGGGGGATCCTTCTAACAAAAAGAAGGATCCCCCAATGATAAGCTGAATATAGGGTTTCCTGCTGCTGAGGGTCAGCTTGAGCACGGCAGAGGAGATGGCCAATTACCTTGTTTCCATTTTAAGCAGTGGGTTGGCCATGAAAAGTATGTTTGAGCCTGCAGATGCTTCTTGTAGCCAGACTGACCCCCATTCTAATAACTCAAACCCCTTTAAATGTGTGTTTAAATATAGGTTTCCAAAGCCATAGCATTGGTTGAGCTGGTACGAGTATTGTTTGGTATTACATTATGACCAAACTTTGGAATACAAGTTTTAGAAAACAAAACATTAAACTATTATATTTTAACAATAAACTTCCTGTTTAAGACTTGTTTGGATTCACTCTGGCAATGTAACATGTGGTCACGAGTACAATTACCGCCTCCAGGGCTGAGAAACTTTATCAATGTTAATGCAAAAGATACACAAGGATGAATAAATTCTTTAAACACAAGTGTGTATAAACACTTGTATCAGATAAAAAGCCATTACTTTGTTGCCATGGTAACAAATCTTACACGTAACAACATCCATTTACCACAGATGTTTAACAATATGTTTTCTCTGTTCTGATTGTTCTTTTTTCTTACATGGGCCATGAGCCATTTTATTTATTTATTTTATCTTTAACTTAAGAAAACAACATTATTGAATCGATTTTATGGGTTTTTTGGCAGTCTGAAAAAGGATAAACTTGATAGAAGTGAATCAACAAGTATAATATCTTATTCTAATATTTAAAGAAGAATAGCTATGAAGAGTGATGCATTGCTTGCCATGATTCTGGAGCTTCGGACCTTCGGATCTAAGCCTCACCTGTGCATATACAAATACCCAAACTATTACACCAGATTTGAGTTGAGCAGTGATGCAAGTCACTAACATCTTAAAATACATGAGTCATTTACATATATATTCTATATAGACAAAAGTATAGGGACAGTTTCCACAAAGTTGGAAGCATACAATTGTCCAAAATGTCTTGGTATGCTGAAGCATTAAAGGGGAACTCCGCCCCTAGACATCTCTGATAAGATATCTGTTCGCAGAGGTCCCCAGCTCCCTGCTGCGCTCGTCTAGAGCATCGGGTGGAGCGCCGGAGGCTCGTGACATCACGGCCGTGCCCTGCTCCTGACATCACAGCCTCACCTCCTCGATGCAAGTCACGCCCCTCCGATAGACCAGCCCCCTCATCACCAGTCATCGCCAGCAAAGTTCGCTCCATGGGGTGCCGCAGCCGAGATCACAGGGGTCTTTTGGATAGGGGATGAGATGTATAGGGGCAGAGTACCCCTTTAAGATTTTTCTTTACTAAAACTCAAGGGCCTGGGGCAACCTCTGACAAACAACCCCATAGCATAATCCCTCCTCCACCAAACTTTACAGCAGGTATGTTGGAGTCAGGCAGGTAATGTTCTTCACCAAATCCAGACAGGTCCATCAGATGCCAGATAAAGAAATGAAATCTGTAACTCCACAAAGCATGTTTTAGATGCTCCAGAGTCCAGTGGCATTGGCTTTACACAACTCCATACGATGCTTGGCATTGTGCTTAGTGATGTAAAGCTTGTATACAACTGCTCAATGCATAAATACTTATTATTATAGTTGATCATCCAAAGGCAAAGGCACTGCTAAGGTAATAGATGTAATTTAGGTAATAGATGCACAATGAAGAATTACTTAATAATATACTTTTCTATGTTCCCCAAAAGATTACTTGGTGGATTCGAATTGTTGTTTAGTGATAGTGGATAGGTACATTGACCCTGTGGTTAGCAGTGTTATCTTTGCAGTGCTTGGTTCTAGGCTTGGATCTGATCAAGGGCAACATCTAAAATTGCCCAACACATTTGGCCAGTTTGGCTGGCCGCTCCCTCTCCCAATCGTCCCTTATAAATGTGTTCTCAACTGGGAGAGAAGGAAAAACCTGCTGCCAGACTCCTATGGTGATGGCTTGTGCCCCAGAAAACAAAATGGTCAGATTGTTCAAACCCAACATACCTGACCCTTCTTTCACCCAACAGCATCTGTCAGAGTAAAGTCTGAAAGCTCCCGTACATATTAGTGGGTCGGTCAATTTCCCTGAAATCAGATGGGTCCGGCATACACATATCTAATGCATTAGGTTGACTTCAAATGTTGTCCAGGGAGGACAAATATCTAATGAGGTTGGCGATGGTGTTAAAACAATAAATATTTTATATTCATCTTCTCTGATCCCCTGCAGCTGTGTGCCAACACTCCTGGTCCTTCTGATGGTTTCTACTTCTTTCAGGCTCATGTGACGTCCTAGCCACACAGAGGTAGGATAACGCTGCTGACCCTGATTAACAGAGTAGACCAGTCCCTGTGGAGTCAGGACATCACTGGAAGAAGCAATGACCAGGGAGAACCAGGAAGGAGCGTCAGTTTGACAGATGAGGGGAACCAGAGAATGTGAAAATAGCATATTAATTATTTTAACCCAATATCCCACCCTGGAGCAAATGTTGGCATTCCCAAGAAAAAATCCCTTAAAGAGAGTCTATACACAGCAAAAGATTGTTGGCCAAATCTGACAAGTTTGGAAGGACAGGCTGACTGCCTAATGTGTTCCAAGCCAACCAACTCTCCCTCAATGGCAGAGGTAGTTCTTAAAAAGTACCTGTTCCTGCAAAGGCATCAGTCAGGAGCGTATTCTTTTCCTCCCATTGTAACTAATTCATGCTTGGCTGAGCGTACATGTACAGGGGTAAGATAGGACAACTAGCTGTTGGGGAATCCTCAATGGATTATGTTTGTTTGTCCCATGTCTGCATGGATTTCCTTTGTGTACTCAAGTTTCTTCCCATAAAACCATACGGATCCGTTAAATTTATTTCAACAAAATTTGCCACAGTATGTGGCGGTGTGAGTGATGACTATTTTGGCGCATTGCCATGGAATACGCTGTCAGGATTCGGCAGGCTGGAGGTGGATCCTCTGTGTCAGAGAGGGATTGGCGTGGACCGTGTCGGTGGACCGGTTCTAAGTTGCTACTGGTTTTCACCAGAGCCCGCCGCAAAGCGGGATGGACTTGCAGCGGCGGTAGCAACCAGCTCGTATCCACCGGCAACGGCTCAACCTCTCTGACTGCTGAGATAGGCGCAGTACAAGGGATTAGACAAGAGCAGGGTCGGACGTAGCAGAAGGTCAGGGCAGGCAGCAAGGATCGTAGTCAGGGGCAACGGCAAGAGATCTGGAACACAGGGTAGGAACACACAAGGAACGCTTTCACTGGCACAATGGCAACAAGATCCGGCAAGGAAGTGCAGGGGAAGTGAGGTGATATAGGGAAGTGCACAGGTGAAGACACTAATTAAAACCCATGCGCCAATCAGTGGCGCACCGGCCCTTTAAATTGCAAAGACCCGGCGCGCACGCGCCCTAGGGATCGGGGCCGCACACGCCGGGGCAGCACACACGGGGAGCGAGTCTGGTAAGCGGGCGGGATGCGCACCGCGAGCGGGCGCGTCCCGCATCGCGAATCGCATCTTGGCTGGGGGCATTATCGCAGTGCACCCGGTCAGCGGGTCTGACCGGGGCGCTGCGAACAGGAGAAGGCTGTGAGCGCTCCGGGGAGGAGCGGGGACCCGGAGCGCTCGGCGTAACATATGCTATTAAAAGGGATTATCCAACATAAGGTAACTTTACTAAGTACCTTTCAGCCAGTAATGGACATGCTTACCAAGGATCCGTGCTTGTGTTGGTGGTAAATGGCCATGTCCTGTGTCCCCCAATAACGCTGCTAGCTTGTTTGAGTGAACTGGCTATTTCCTGTTTCTGTTCCTTCCTTCCAACTACAATCCCCAAGATCCCTTGTTTCTAGGTGGGAGGTGACTTATCTCCCTCCCACATATCAACCACCCCACCCATTACAGCACAGCTAGGCAGCCTTCCATGCGTGCTGTGCTTTAAAATGCAATTCTTTGCTGCCTTGTGAAGAATGGTCTTGCTCCCACCCAGCGGTTGCTCCACCCATTGAAGCACAGACAAGCTCCCTTTCAATACCTGACTCGGGATGCATTGTCTTGGGCCGCACTGCAACCTGGGAAAGGCCAGAGACAACACTCATTTTGTATATTGCTAAAAATAAACATTGGGGCAAAGATCACATAAAAATTGCAAGACCAGCCATCAAACACAGGTACAAACACTATATTATGAACTGCACTAACTGTAAAGCCCCTGGAGCATAATAAAATAAAAAAAATCCCAGAATACCCCTTTAAGCAATGGAAAAACCACATATCCCTTTGGTACATATAGCATATACAGCAGGGGTCCTCAAACTACGGCCCGCGGGCCACATGCGGCCCGCGGAGCGCATTTACCGGCCCGCCGGGTGTTTTTGCCTTAGGACATCCCTGTGTTCCGAAAGATGCTTTCGGAACACAAGGATGCCTCTGAAGTCCCTGCGGCCCGCGTTTACTTTAAAAATGCGGGGACCGCCGGGAGCAGGCGCACGCAGCGACGTCACTGACGTCCCATGCGTGCGCCCATGGCAACCGAGCGCGGAGCAGAAGAGAAGAAGCAAGGACGCGCGCGCTGATAGTAGGTAAGTGTTTACCAGCGGCGCGTCCCTTCAGTGTTCTGACCACCGATCCTCCGGTCCTGCTATGGCCGGAGCGGTGGTCGGAACACTGAAATGGGGCAGTACACAGGCATACAGCCTCCAGCCATACTTTATGGTTGGAGGCTGTATGCCTGTGGGGGAACATACTGCCAACGTAATTTGGGGGACTATACTGCCAGCCTAATGTGGGGGAACAGACTGCACATAATGTGGGGGAACTATACTGCACCTAATGTGGGGGAACTATACTGCACCTAATGTGGTGGAACTATACTGCACCTAATGTGGGGGAACTATACTGCACCTAATGTGGGGGAACTATACTGCACCTAATTTGGTGGAACTATACTGCACCTAATGTCGGGAAACATACTGCCAACCTAATGTGGGGGAACTATACTGCACCTAATGTGGGGGAACTATACTGCACCTAATGTGGGGGAACTATACTGCACCTAATGTGGGGGAACTATACTGCACCTAATGTGGGGGAACTATACTGCACCTAATGTGGGGGAGCTATACTGCACCTAATGTGGGGGAGCTATACTGCACCTAATGTGGGGGAACTATACTGCACCTAATGTGGGGGAACTATACTGCACCTAATGTGGGGGAACTATACTGCACCTAATGTGGTGGAACATACTGCACCTAATGTGGGGGAACTATACTGCACCTAATGTGGGGGAACATACTGCACCTAATGTGGGGGAACTATACTGCACCTAATGTGGTGGAGCTATACTGCACATAATTGGGGGAACATACTGCCAGCCTAATGTGGGGGACTATATTGCACCTAATGTCGGGGGACTATACTGCCAGCCTAATGTGGGGGACTATATTGCACCTAATGTGGGGGAACATACTGCCAACGTAATGTGGGGGACTATATTGCACCTAATGTGGGGGAACATACTGCAAGCCTAATGTGGAGGACTATATTGCACCTAATGTGGGGGAACTATACTGCCAGCCTAATGTGGGGGACTATATTGCACCTAATGTGGGGGAACATACTGCCAACGTAATGTGGGGGGACTATATTGCACCTAATGTGGGGGACTATATTGCACCTAATGTGGGGGAACATACTGCCAGCCTAATGTGGGGGACTATATTGCACCTAATGTGGGGGAACATACTGCCAGCCTAATGTGGGGGACTATATTGCACCTAATGTGGGGGAACATACTGCAAGCCTAATGTGGGGGACTATATTGCACCTAATGTGGGGGAACTATACTGCCAGCCTAATGTGGGGGAACATACTGCCAACCTAATGTGGGGGACTATATTGCACCTAATGTGGGGGAACTATACTGCCAGCCTAATGTGGGGGACTATATTGCACCTAATGTGGGGGAACTATACTGCCAGCCTAATGTGGGGTACTATATTGCACCTAATGTGGAGGAACTATACTGCACCTAATGTGGGGGGGGGGGGACTACAACCTAATGTAGGGGAACTACTACGTAATGTGGGGGAACTATACTGCCAACCTAATATGGGGGAACTATACTGCACCTAATGTGGGGGAACTATACTGCACCTAATGTGGGGGAATTATACTGCACCTAATGTGGTGGAACATACTGCACCTAATGTGGTGGAGGTATACTGCACCTAATGTGGTGGAGCTATACTGCACCTAATGTGGGGGAACATACTGCCAGCCTAATGTGGGGGACTATATTGCTCCTAATGTCGGGGAACATACTGCAAGCCTAATGTGGGGGACTATATTGCACCTAATGTGGGGGAACTATACTGCCAGCCTAATGTGGGGGAACATACTGCCAGCCTAATGTGGGGGAACATACTGCCAATCTAATGTGGGGGACTATATTGCACCTAATGTGGGGGAACTATACTGCCAGCCTAATGTGGGGGACTATATTGCACCTAATGTGGGGGAACTATACTGCACCTAATGTGGGGGAACTACTACCTAATGTGGGGGAACTATACTGCCAACCTAATATGGGGGAATTGTACTGCACCTAATGTGGGGGAATTGTACTGCACCTAATGTGGGGGAATTGTACTGCACCTAATGTGGGGGAACTGTACTGCAAACCCTAATGTGGGGGAACTACAACCTAATGTGGGGGATCTATACTGCCAACCTAATGTGGGAGGAACTGTGCTGTGTACTTAAAGTGGTAGTCCACTAATAAGATATATAAGTGTGCATAGGAATTTATTCATGTTTTGTTATCTATAGTCCGGCCCTCCAACGGTCTGAAGGACCGTGAACTGGCCCCCCGTTTAAAAAAGTTTGAGGACCCCTGATATACAGTGTCGCTGAATAAAAATAAACTTTCTATTTCTCATACGAAAGCAATTGGAGAAATGCTATTGAAAAGAAAAACTCACACTCTGGGTTTACATTGGCAAATAAGCTCCATTATTTCAGGTTGACCTACTCAATAAACTGATGTGTTCGGAGTCAGCCCTAAGAGTGTTCTAATGAGCTTTTGATACCATGTACTGTTAGGTAACAAAAAGACACCCACTGCTATTTGACTAAAGCAGCTTTAACTTTGCTAAGCAATAATACGCTATAAATAAAGATACCGACTCTGTGGAAGGATGTGGAGACTTTGTTAAACCTAATTTAACATGGATAATAGCTGGAGTAAAAACAAAATGTAAACCCCAAAGAGTCCTTTCTGAGCTGCAAATATATCTATAAAATACTCGGAAAGGGAATGAATATTTTTAGATACTTTCTGCTACTTAAAATATTAGATGTGTGACGCTGGACCGATCTATCTAGCATGACTGTCCTCCAACAAATGGTAAGGGAGGAGGGGAGAGAAGAAAAGGGCATGTTGGATTTTTGGTACACACACACACACACTAGGAGCAATTTTATAGAAAGTCAATTAATTTACTTACAGTGGAAGAGTAAGTATATAAATCAGTAAGAATATAAATCAGCAGCCATAAACCACTATATCACTGATATAAGGGGTGCTTAGTTCAAATAGGCAGATACCCTCAACAACATATTAGGGAGAAAAATAAAAAGAATGGGCACTCACCCTGCTTGCAGCGAGGATTTGTGTGTCCGTTACAGTAGACGAACTTGCAGGGGAGCAGATGCACCGGGAGCTCAGAGCATAGAAGACTGACTGGGAATCCTGGGTGCTGTTGACTATAACACTGATGGCTTATTCTACGGATATGCTTCAATTTTTCAACTGATGAGACTCCGACAGATCAGCTCAATGAGAGACTATGGTGTTCCCCAGGTGCGGACTGACTGGCCGGTCCATTCGGACACTTGTCTCGGATCCCCAGTCAGACAAGCGCTACTTTCTGCTGATGTTTTTTTCTATGTAAATATCCCTACTCTGCTCTGTGGAGACAGGAAGCAGAGCAGGAATGAAAGGTACCTCATTGATGACTCCGCCCCCAGCACAGAAAGAGGACGGAGGCTGATAGCTGACAGGCCTCCCAGGAACACAGCTTATGTGAGGGTGATTGATGTCCCTGTGTGCTGCCTCTCTCCCCCATGACTAGCAGTATAACCTGGGGCTGGGGGGATGTAAAGTAGCAGCCCGGTGGGGTCACTTTCCCTCCTCCAGTGTCCACGGGTCACCAACAGGTCACATTACCAGAACAATTTTTGGGAAAAATCGCTGCAAAAATGGCGCGGTTTAACAGCGATTTTTCAAAATTGTGGTAAAACCGCGCCATTTTTGCCGCTATTTTCCCCAAAAATTGTTCTGGTAATGTGACCTGTTGGTGACCCGTGGACACTGGAGGAGGGAAAGTGACCCCACTGGGGCAACAACATGTGAACACACTGCTTGTTTATTTATCAATAACCCCTTAAGGGTACATTCAAATGTACAGGATCTGCTGCATATTTTTCCTGCATAATTTATGCAGCTGATTTTGCAACCCATTAGCTTCAATAGGTAGCAAAATCAGCTGCAGAAAATATACAGCAGATCCTGTACGTGTGAACGTACCCTAAGGGCTCATTCTCATATTTTACGCTACGGATCCGCCGGCAATGGACCCTACAGGGTACCTCCATCTGTGCCTGCTGATAGCAGCAATCAGCCAATATGAGCAGACACGCCTTGATGTTAGAGTCACCGCACGCATGCACAGTATACTCACACACATCGCGGCCGCTCCCCCTGCTCCCTGAGTATACTGCGCATGCGTGCGGTGACTCACACATCAAAGCGTGTCTGCTCATAGCGGCGGGTTGCTGCTATGAGCAGGCACAGATGGAGGCACCCTTTAGGGTCCATTGCTGGCAGATCATGAGCCCTCATACATCCCCATATACTGAAAAATAAGAGTTATAGGGGTAAGAGGATGATTTGAAACTTACACATTTTTCTACAAAAAGCTATAACTTTTTAAAAGTAGTAATATAGTACAAAACCTATGTAATGTGGGTGTCATTGTAAAAATATACTATTATTGTCATAAAGATAATGGCCCAGATTTATCAACCTGTGTGAAAGAAAAAATAGAGTGATTTTTTCACAGCAACCAATCACAGCTCAGCTACGAGCTCTGGTAAAGTGAAAGCTGAGCTGTGATTGGCTGCTGTGGGAAAATCACTCTATTTTTTCTCTAGCACAGTTTGATAAATCTGGGCAATGTGTCATTTTTGGGTAGTAACAAACCCCTCCAAAATTTGCAAACTGTGCTGTTTTTAAAAGAAAATTCGACCCACAAATATTGTTATTCATAAATTCTGTGGTAAAATAAGTGATGACAAACTTTATGGGGGAGATTTATCAAAACCTATCCGAAGGAAAAGTTTCCCAGTTGCCCATAGCAACCAATCAGCTCACTTCTTTCATTTTTTAACAAGGCCTCTGCAAAATAAAAGAAGCGATCTGATTGGTTGCTATGGGCAACTGGGCAACTTTTTCTTTGCACAGGTTTTGATAAATCTCCCCCCTATAGGTTCACATACATGTAAATTTTTGGGGGATTCTAAGAAATGATGTAACTGTGATTGTGACGTAGGCCACAAATCAAATCATAAATATAATAGACAACAGTCAAGCAAAACAAACTAGAGAAATGATTTAGATTCACGGCCATGTAGCTATTGTATTTAATATTCCGGTAACTTACTTGATGAATATTATTTTTATGGGGTCAAGTTTCGGGATCTGCTTCCAGAGGATGAGGTAAGCTAGGTTGTCATTAATGTTCCAACACCCCCCCCCCCCCTACTTTATTACACCCTATAACAGTGATGGCGAACCTTTTTGAGCCCGAGTGCCCAAACCATAATGCACGCCAACTTTTTTTCCCTCAAAGTGCCAGCACAGCAATTAAATCAGAATACTGAGTTTTATGTTTAGAAAAAACAACTCATACAGTTGCCATAACTAATTAACATCTTTTGTTTTAAAAGAAGAACACAACAACAGAGTTTTATGATCCAAACTTTTTTTTTTTGCAGTATAAGTCCCCCCCCACATTAGTTTGGCAGTATAGTTCCCCCACATTCGGTTGGCAGTATAGTTCCCCACATTAAGTGCCGTATAGTTACCCCACATTTGGTTGGCAGTATAGTTCCCCCACATTAGGTTGTCAGTATAGTTCCCCCACATTAGGTTGTCAGTATAGTTCCCCACATTCGGTTGACAGTATAGTTCCCCCCCACATTAGGTTGGCAGTATAGTTCCCCCACATTAGGTTGGCAGTATAGTTCCCCACATTCGGTTGGCAGTATAGTTCCCCACATTAAGTGCAGTATAGTTCCCCCACATTCGGTTGGCAGTATAGTTCCCTCACATTAGGTTGGCAGTATAGTTCCCCGACATTAGGTTGGCAATATAGTTCCCCCACATTCGGTTGGCAGTATAGTTCCCCCACATTTGGTTGACAGTATAGTTCCCCACATTAGGTGCAGTATAAGTCTCCCCCACATTAAGTTGGCAGTATAGTTCCCCACATTAGGTGCAATATAGTTCCCCACATTAGGTGCAGTATAGTTCCCCCACATTAGGTTGGCAGTATAGTTCCCCCACATTAGGTTGGCAGTATAGTTCCCCACATTAGGTGCAGTATAGTTCCCCCACATTAGGTGCAGTATAGTCCCCCACATTAGGTGCAGTATAGTCCCCCACATTAGGTGCAGTATAGTTCCCCCACATTAGGTGCAGAATAGTTCCCCACATTAGGTGCAGTATAAGTCCCCCCACATTAGGTTGGCAGTATAGTTCCCCATATTAAGTGCAGTATAGTTCCCCCAAATTAGTTTGGCAGTATAGTTCCCCACATTAAGTGCAGCATAGTTCCCCACATTGGGTTGGCAGTATAGTTCCCCACATTAGGTTGGCTGTATAGTTCCCTACATTAGGTGCAGTATAGTTCCTCCACATTAGGTTGACAGTATAGTTCCCCACATTAGGTGTAGTACAGTTCCCCACATTAGGTGCAGTATAGTTCCCCCACGTTAGGTGCAGTATAGTTCCCCACATTAGGTGCAGTATAAGTCCCCCCACATTAGGTTGGCAGTATAGTTCCCCACATTAAGTGCAGTATAGTTCCCCACATAAGTTTGGCAGTATAGTTCCCCACATTAGGTGCAGTATAGTTCCCCCACATTAGGTGCGGTATAGCTCCCCACATTAGGTTGTAGTCCCCCCACCTTAGGTGCAGTACAGTTCCCCCACAGACATACAGCCTTCAACCATATACAGTGTATGGCTGGAGGATGTATGTCTGTATTCTGCCCCAATTCAGTGCTCCGACCACCGCTCCTCCGGTCAGGGGTCCCAGTCCTTTCGGGACACAGGGATGTCCTGAATGTGATGGAGGCCCCCTACGGGATGGCGAACTATGGCAGCGTGCCCACAGAGGGGGCTTGGTGTGCCCCCTATGGCACGCGTGCCATAGGTTCGCCATCACTGCCCTATAATAACTGCACATTGAACAACATAAATAATAATTTTTCTCCCGACTTGTCCGCAACTAATTACAAAAACTTTTGGACAATTGGGTCAGTATTTTACTAGTCATGAAACCAAAATAAATACATAAAGCATAACCTCGACATAATTGCCAATATCTCGTATAGTAGCGAATCGATCAACATTCCGACATGCGTAAAAAAAAAAAAAAGAAAACGGATATATTAACAGCCCCATCGAAAACTTCCCTTAATCTGCAAAGTAATTACATGAAATGTAATTTCGGACCAAACAAGGCGACAAAATGGAAAAGAGACTAAAATATACAAAGCAGTCATTGATTCTAGACGATCATTTACTTATATGCCGCTTCTGGTGTATTTGATGAATGTTGATATTGTTCTTTTAAGAATTAATGTGCAGAATATAATAGAAATGTATTCAGAGAGCTATGGTTCATCGTGCTATTTCTGCTTGCACCCGACAGTAAGGGGTAATTCGATATGAGACACGGGTCCCATGCATGGAAGGCTGGTTTGATGGAGAAGAGTCTTTTTTTTATTTTTATTTTTTATTTTTTGTGCGATTATTTTGCAAGGTATTGTTAACATTATTTTTATGTGCAACAAAGTCAACTAAATAAGGCTGGATAAGAATGATTTCTCTGCAGGTTGCGGCTTTTATGTTGTAATTTGTTTGTTGTAGAATTTGGAGGGAGTTAAATAATTGATGCTGAACATCTGAAGGAAACTTGAAGTTTACTTAAGGCGCATTAAGGGTTGTATTTCAAGCCATGGCGCCCTACATATAATCAGGCAATGCATCTTGAATTTAGTCCGGGAGACACTTGTGATTTTTTTTAAATTGTTTTATCTAAAGCACATCTTGTGTTACGTTAGAATGGAAAAAAATAAATAAATAAAAAAAATATATATATATATATTTCAAGGTCAGTGTGTTTTTCTCTAAGACCTGAGTGATTCAGGGAAAGACAAAGAACATCCATATGGTGTTTGTTATTTAGTTATATCCACAGATTTTTTTATTTATTTGTTTATTTATTTATTTAATTATTATTTTTTTTTTTATTTGCCTCAGTTTAAGGTAGAATATATATTGAAAATGGTGGCGTGAAGCAACAGAAATGTAGTCTCTGTGTACGTCATGGAATAAATCACCTTTTGCATGATACTACTTGGTTGTGCTGCATCGTATCTTCTTTATGGACAAGAGAACCAGGGGACCACGATTTCAATAGTGCCGGCACCCACCACATTGAAGTGCTTTTGTTGGATGTGCTGCTTATATTTGGACATATACAGTGGTCCCTCAAGTTACAATATTAATTGGTTCCGGGACGACCATTGTATGTTGAAACCATTGTATGTTGAGACCAGAACTCTATGGAAACCTGGTAATTGGTTCTAAAGGCACCAAAATGTCATCCAAAAATAGGAAAATGTGAGAATTAAAGAAAAATAAGTAGATAACTAATATAGATAAAGCAAGTCCTTCCATATAAAAGTAAGAAAGATTTGCTGGGAGTTGTAAATCACTGTCTATGTCAGTGTTTCCCAAGCAGGGAGCCTCCAGCTGTTGCAAAACTACAACTCCCAGCATGCCCGGACAGCCAACGGCTGGGAGTTGTAGTTTTGCAACAGCTGAGGACACCCTGCTTGGGAAACACTAGTCTATGTAGAGGACAGAAGCTTCTTCAGGGTCCTGTACAGTACACAGTGTCCTAAAAAGTAATGGAGTCGCCCTCACCTGGTGTCCAAAGGAGCAGGTAACCCTGGTACAGGTAAAGTGTACAGAACTTGTAATACCTCCCTGTACTGTAGGGGGCGCTACCAGACAACAGTCAGTGCATACGCTTCAGTTATACAGAGGTTTTACCAGTAAAATGCCCATTCTGATTGGTCAGTTGTTCCAGCCATTGACAGGTATCACAGATCTGGACTGTCTGTACATTGTATGTTGAGTCTGGTTTCAACTTACGATGGTCCATAAAAGACCATTGTATGTTGAAACCATTGTATGTTGAGACCATTGCAAGTTGAGGAATCTGTAGAGAAAAGAAAAGAAAGGACCGACGGACGGCGCCTCATGTATTTACCCTCAATAGATCGGGTGGTGGGCAACCCCACGGTTCTTATAGATGGCCGCTCACCTTAAGATCTATGCAAAAAAGCATATCACCCACGATATAATCTGGGTACTGTAGTGCGAGTCGCTGCTGTGCCGATGGGTTCCTGATCTGAGAAAGGGAGGGATCCTCCCGAAACGCGTAATCTTGTCCATTTTATTGTTTTTTTAAATAAAATGTCCTGCTGATGACTTTCCTATTACCTTTGGCATCCGCCTCATCTGTCTACAAGAGTCTGCAGCACCATACCTGAGGGTTTTTTCCTGCTCTACTTTTAATATTGTAAGTTGAGGGATCACTGTGTATATATATATATATATATATATATATATATATATACTATTTGGAAACCCTCAGCAATCAGGTTATTTCATTTTAAATCTTCTATTCTGTCCAGTGAAAAAATCTGTCTGCTACCTGAAAACTCTGTCGCTAAATAAACATCGTCGTTTCAAACAACTTCCCTCCATATGACAGCCAATGTAATTCCTAACATATTTTTAAGTCACTTAATTTGCCAAAAAATTATTCTTTAACCCAAAAATCAGCTGTGAGTTCCTAGCAACCAGGTTCTCACTTCTGCTGTCCACTAGCTGTTGTCGAATAACGCCTAGATTAGGACAAATTCAGGAAGTGGGGGCGGGGTATACCATGAGAAAGAGAATGAGAGAGAGAGACTGAGAAAGCTTTGTTGTGTAGCTGCATAGGTGCAAGCTGAGCCAGTGTGACTGCTAAGGATAATTCACTATAAACCTTAAAGGTAAATCAAGGCTTCCTACTCATTTCAAATCACCTGTGATTCTCAGGGCAGCTATCCCTTAAATAGCAGTGTATCTAATGCATAATATCCACAGTGCCGCAGTGTAATCTTCCACTTCATATAGCTTCTCAACAGGAGAAAGAGTAGCAGCTCAGTGCTTAGTCGAATCTTTTCCTTGCATCGATCCTCCTCTTGTGGTCTTTTCATTTTTGCTCACATTACATCTTTCAAAGTGAATACCTCAGTAACTCCTTGTTCCTCCACATGCCTTCTAGAACTATGTCCAGCGCACTTTCTCCACCACTATGTCATGGCAGAGCAAAGAGAGGTGTGGGCTGTGCTCTGATTGGCCAGAGAAGTAAGGAAAAGAAAGTCAGTTTAGTAGTAGTTTCGACCACTCTGTCCCCATTAATCAATGGAGCCATACACCCTGAAAAGTAGTATTACATCAATGGTGGTCCCTAAAATACATGGGCAGGAGATCCACGAAAGTAGGAGCAGCTTCTTGTCACTCCCCCCCTTCATATGCTTATAAAAGGGAAGCCTGTGTGGGGGATCAGATTCTGTGACTTTTAGTTAACATGAACATGGGACAACCCCTTTTTAGGAATAAGAAAATTTCCAATTACTTCCGTAATGGTCTTAGTCTGGAAGACTCTAAACATCTCACATTTTCAATGCTATTCTGACTGTAGGAATGAAATCTTCCCTGGAGATTTCGATAAACACAACTGGAAGATTTGCCACGGTCAATGTATATGGGAATTTGTCATCTCATAGATCCCTCCATTCCAGGTGGCAGCGGGATGGAAGGCAGATAAAAATAATTTAGATAGTTGTCTGTGGTCCACTTACACCCATAAATTGTATTATTATATTTACTACAGTATACAGCGGTTTCCATTGTAGCTTATAATTTACGTGTATACAAATACTGTTCAGTGATGCAAGGTGCAGTATCCTTATTGAATGTAATTCATGAATTCTCTAAGTGTGTTTAAAGTAAAAAAATCTTCATGTAAAGGACAGACATTATAATCTCATTTGGGCAAATGTCAATCAATGTAAAAATATTTCTTGTGAAATTTTATAACAGCGGCACTTCAGGTTATTGGTTTTATATAATGCACATATGTCAATATATTTTTTAATAATTCAGTAGTATTTGACAATACACGGAAACTTTGTTGCATATAATATTACATCTTTGTTATCTTCCAGTATCCTGCAGTCTCCCCTGCCTCCGAGAACTTAGTAAACAGTGAACAGGGAGAAGGGGGATGCAGCTCTCTCTCTCTTTCTCTCTCTCTCTCCTCTCTTTCTCTCTCCTCTCTTTCTCTCTCTTTCTCTCTCTCTCTATCCTCTCTCTTTCTCTCTCTCTTTCTCACTCTCTTTCTCACTCTCTTTCTCACTCTCTTTCTCTCTCTCCTCTCTTTCTCTCTCTCTCTCTCCTCTTTTTCTCTCTCTCTCTTTCTCTCTCACTCTCCTCTCTTTCTCACTCTCTTTTTCTCTCTCTCTTTCTCACTCTCTTTCTCTCTCTTCTCTCTCTCTCTCCTCTTTTTCTCTCTCTCTTTCTCTCTCACTCTCCTCTCTTTCTCACTCTCTTTTTCTCTCTCTTTCTCACTCTCTCTCTCCTTCTCTCTCTCTCACACTCTCTCTATCTCTCTTTTTCTCTCTTTCTCTCTTTTCTCTCTCTTTCTCTCTCTCTTTTTCTTTCTCTCTCTCTCTCTCATATTGGAGTGTGTGTGTGTGTGGGGGTGGGAGGGGGGGGGTGAGGAGGGTGGTAATACAGAAAAAGTATTTTTTTGGTGACTAGCAGTGCTTCTCTATTTTCAATCGCACTGGTACGGAGATATCAGATATTGATACAAGAAGAAAAAAAATGGAGCAAAAAAGCAACCATTAGGTTGTGGGAAGAGTGCTCAGATAAATTATAGTGGTTTACTTATTCTATTGGAGGGGGTGTGTAGGCTTAAATCTATATCCACCCCCTTTCCTGGTTTGTTGTTCAACTCCCTTACACAAAAAGATATATAAATAACCCACGCGTTTCAGGGGTTTCTAATGTCGCCCCCTTCCTCAGGATTCTACCTCATGATTTTTCTTAGAATGTTGATTTTTTTTCCTGTACACACCCTCCAAGTTAAGTAAACCACAATTTTTTTTCCCTTATAATTTATCTAACCCATGCCTGCCACATCAGCTACAACAGGTAAGCCCAAGGCATACACGAGAACCTCTTCATTATACTTTAATAATAGCTTATGTTGCACTATATTTTGCAACAACAACAACAAAAAGAAAAGAGAAAGAAGAATTCCCAGAATGCTTCTTGAAGTGTACAAACCTTCTTCAATCTACAATAGCTGCTGTATCTGTCAACAGGGTCTGACTCATTTCCAGAGAAGCAGAGCGGACATGTCATATGTGCAGTCTATGTACAATAATTGCAGGGTACCCACCACCTTATTTTTATATCTATCAAACAGGACCAATATTCTATTTCTCTGAAGGAAACTCACAGACTACAGATTGATAAAGCTCTGTTTGGATTCAACAGGGCAAATTTGCAATTGCAAATACACCAACATTTGCGGCAAAAATGGGCTCATATGACTTTTTTTTTTGTATATTTAAGACACTTTTTAGATTCTACTAAGCCTAATTTAAAGAGTACAGGGGCTTAGTGTGAATTGCGTTAATTAAGATCCACATTGTACGCCAAAAATTGGACCAAGTACGTCAACTAAAAGGTGGTCTAAATTTAGATCAGACAATCTAAAGATATGTTAAATTAAACTACAGCATGAGCCACGGAGACAAAGTTTACACTGTTAAATTTAGTAGGCACAGAAGAGATACGCAGGTGGTGTTACTGCCTACATTGTAAAAGGACAGCCTATTTTAATGTTATCCTTATACAACCGGAATACCTTGTCCTTGGGGGAGCTCCACAAACATAGAAAAAATTGGAAAAGAATGATTCCAGTTGGAGCCAAAAAAGAGACGGCCTGTTTCACGGATTCCCCCGCTTCTTCAGGATGAATTCGTGAAATAGGCTGTCGCTTTTTTTAGACACAGTAGGGGGAAAAAAGTATTCACTGTCTTTCTCTTTTACTGTGTGATTTAATGGTTTTTGCAGCATACATAAAGCTTAAGCTCTTTGTGGTGCTCAGCTTCAAGAGCATAGTGTGTATACAGTCCAATAATGCAAATAGAAAATGAGGCAGCACTCACCGATTTCATTACAAAGCCTTTTTTTTATCTTCAGTGCAGTGTCACATAAAAACAGGGGGACGACACCTTATTTTCTATTTGCATTATTAGAATGCCATTGAATCCCCATATATTCCCAAGTGGGAACAAACCCTAGTAGTAAATCTGCCCCAGTGGGAGTTGTATACAGTAAGCCCCCCATAGGGATGGCTCCAGCCCATTAAAATAAGGCATATTACTATCCTATTAAAATAAGGCATATTGTAGTGTGTCAACAGATTCCAAGAACAAAGTGACCCCTTGCTGAACACTCAGCGGTAAGGCTTCAAGAGAGCCACATACTTTTCTTGCACTGAAGTGTCTACGGATCGAACAATACCTCAGCGTTTCTGCATAATAATGCTCCTGTGCACAGAGCGCGGCCCATAATACATTCCGGAATACTTGAAATAAATTTACACATTTCAGTTAAATTGATACCCAACAGTCTGTGATGTACGAAGCCCATAGAAAATGAATGAGACTGAACCACCACAGGTAGGAGGAATAGGTCTGCTCTGCACATCAATAATTGTCACCCGGTGTTTGCAAGAAAACGTTTCATCTCATATCCCGGAGAACATGAGAAGTCCCTGGAGTATCTGCATGCACACCGAGATATTCTATTCTATGGTGATCAGATCACCTTCACCCTGTGTAAACCTGTCAGTATCACAGCACAGAGCACCGCTGTCTGTTTATGATCACTTTATTGTGCGTGCGGACATATTTGCATTCTTTTTTGCAGTTTCTGCACACTTCCAACCAAGGTTAGTAAGATGTGTCCCCTACTCCAGCATTCGCTTTCTCTGACGTTGACTTATTAGCTCCTTTATTCTAATCCAGGCATGACAAACCATTGCTCTGTCTGTGCTTTCTTTATACATTGCATTATTGGGCATATCTTGTCTTTTGTCTTTTTGTTTGTTACCTTGTTGATGCGTGGTTGGAAGTTGAAATAATTTTTTTGACACTCTTATGTAGTATATATATATATATATATATATATATATATATATATATATATATATATATATATATATATAAAACTGAGACATATTTTCGTGGTCATTAAAGGCTTAAATAGGATAATCCGGGATTATAATTGTTTTAGCAAACCCTCTTATTCATTTAAAATTAAATGGCTTTTAAATTTCTTTAAGAAAAAAGAAAAATCCCTCCCCGTGGTAATTCATAAGTATGAACAACATTGCATGGAAGCATCGCATTGGAGATCAGTCCATTTATTGCCTCCCCTTGCCACTACAAAAAAAAGAGGTACACTAGCAATATTTCCATTTTTATATTACCCCTACAAAGCAGCTTCATAAATTAATAAAAAGCTAAATAAATAGCTAAATTAATGTTCTTCAATAGATCCATGTATTTTAAAATGGTGCCATTGGAAAAAATACAACTCAAAGTCAACAGGCAAAAAAAAAAAACCACTTATGCCCTCGTACTCACTGATGAAAAATATAGGGGCCAAATAGTTGCATCCTTAAAGGGGTTATCCAGGAATCCAAAAACAGACCTTTTTGCTTTCAAAGACCTCTCCCTCCTTGTCTCCAGGTTGGGTGTGGTTGTGCAGCTCAATTCCATTGAAGTGAATACCACACCCAACCTGGAGACAAGGAGGGCGCTGTCTTTGAAAGAAAAAATGCCTTAATTTTGATTCCTGGAATACCCCTTTAAGGCGTAAAAGGGGTGGTTCCACTATTTAAAGCTATGGATGCCTTTGAAAAGCATTTTTTTTAATTAATTCTTGGTTTGTAATTAGTATGAAAAAAAAACAGGTGTCTGATCGCTGGGGCCCGCTGCTGAGACCCCCGGTGATCTCCTTGTAGCAGCCGCATCCTATGCGGGGACTGCGCCCCTAATTTCGGAAACCTCCGGGTTTCCGGGACTGGGGACGTGACGTCACGCCACGCCCCCTCCATTCATGTCTATGGGAGGGGGCATGATGGCGGGTGCTACAGGGAGATCGCGGAGGGTCTCTGCAGCGGGCCCCCCCCCACAATCAGACACCTTATCCCCTATCCTTTGGATAGGGGATAAAATATTTTTGCCTGGAATACCCATTTAAAGGAACCTGTCACATTAAAAATGCAGTCTAATGCAATCAGTAGGAGGAGAAGAGCAAATTGATATATAGTTTTGTGGGAAATGTTGTGGGAAAATGTTCATTTATTTATGTAAACCTCAGCCACAGACAATAGCTGTAGGGACAAAAGTATACGCATTTTTTAACCAATGTTTTTTACAAATATACATATAATGGTATTATCTACAATTGTACAAAACGTTTTTGTTAAAGACAGGTACACTTTAAAGCCCACATACTACCAAAATAAAAGATAAGGGGCCCATACAGAATATCTCTCCTCAAAAAATTGGTCATAAGGCACATTGGGACAAGAAGGCAGCAGCTGCGTTATCATAACAGTGACTCTATAACCTCAGTTTATTACTATGGGATATAGATGACAGATGTAGCCAGAAAGTGCAGCATTTCAAAACGTATTTAGTATGACATGCCATAGCTCAGTGAACTCCGACATGTGCCTCTCCAGCTCTTTAAAAACTATAACTCATAGCAAGCTATCCCTGGGCATGATGGGAGTTGTAGTTGTGTAGCAGCTGGAGAGCCAGAGGTTGAAGATCACTGTCTTGGCCAATAGCTGATCATTTATTATTTGATACTTAGTTGCGCTGTTCAAAATAAATTCCCAAATTGCAAGAAAAGCGATCTGGTATAAAGGACAAAATGGCTTCAGAAGTGTGTAGGCGACAGGTAAATTTAGATTGCCGTTAATCTAGAAGTCGAAGGATAACGTGGCTTTCTGTACACTTCTCATTTTTCCTGACAACTCTATAATCATTGTTGTATTACATAATTATATTAATTGAATCAGGCCCAACAGGGGTATAATTTAAACATTATTTTCAGAAGTCTCCTCTGGTGTCGCACGGCTTCCATTGCAGAGTATGAGATTTACATTTCTCACAGTAGACTTATATCCTAATTATATTTTATTTGTGCATATATATTTTCTATTAGCTTGTTTGTGCTCGGTTGCTTCAGATGATATTCCTAAGATCCGAGCAGCGTGGAAAGTGAAAGAAATATCATTGGCTAATTAGCGCGTTTGGTGGACTAAACGCATTAAATATTTACCAAATATATAAGTGATAAATAATATGTTTTTGTTAACATACTGTATTCTCAGTCAATGTTTTATGCATGTAGAAATGTATATTTATGTAAATGTAGCAGATTGTATGGGAATAGGAGAATTTGAGATCTATTAATGATGAATACTGAATGCTCGGTGAAATCATTTTTCATGCAGAATTACAGAAAAAAGAAAACATATTTTTTTAAGCAAATTCTGCTTTTAGTTATACATATATTTATGTGTTTTCATAGCATGTGACCACTTCTGCGGCGAGATGCTGGACACTGGTGGGCTGCCAACTATTTAGACCTCTATGTGACTGTAAGAGTTATGGAATTTTTTGGCTGTCATAAGACTGTGCTGAAGGTTCCTAAATTTGCAGAAGACTTTTGGGCAATCTGGAAGTTTAAAAGGATTTTCTCATGAAGACAATCTGTTTCCTTTTGCCCTATAAGGACATATAGACATAGAATCTATACTGTATGAATGTGTACTGTACTGTACATGTCTCTGCACACTTTACATTTGCTATTGTCTCTCACACTTGACCCAGTGACTAAATGGCTATGAGCACAACTCACTTCATTTGCCGGGTGCTCTTGCACCTACCAAAGTGAATGCACAGTGAGCAGTGATGCATACAGTACTGTGTGCATCACTGTATAGTACTTAAAGGAGCAGAGAATCCAGTGATAGATAGGGGTCCCAGCTCCTGTACCTATTCTCTATGCCATAGTGTGCTACAGAAAAAGAGTAGTGGGCTGACAATCTGTTTATTGTGCAATACATCTGTATTAGGCCTCTTTCACATTACCGTTGTTACACATTAGTGTGACAGCCATCGGTGACGCCGGGGAGAATAGTGGGAGAAAAAATACTGCTTGCGCCATCTTTTTTTCCCGCTACTCCTGCTGAAAAACAGTGGCACCCGACAGATCCCATTGACTATAATTGGGTCCATCAGGACCCGTTGTTGCCCGTTGCACCCCGTCAACCAGCCAATTGCCATGCATTTGATTAAAAAAGCAAAAACAGTGGCAATCACTGATCGCTGGGCTGGTTACAATCTCAATAGGGAACGTCATGCAACAAACTCTTTACTTCTTAGATTGGCCAAGACCAGATTTACTATTCTCAATTTTTTTTATTTTTTTTTTAGAAAAGAGATTTTTGGGCAATTTAGTGGTTTATGGGGTTAACATTTGGAATGTACTCTGGACTTGGTACATTGGGGTCAAATTATGGGAATTTAAAATAAAAAGGGAAAATGTTGTACTCCATGGAAGAGTGATACTCCCTGAAGCAGTTTTTAATGCAGAGGCCCGGTTGATTGGAGCAAGTGTCACATTGAGCAGTGGTGTCCTTTCTTATCCCCCTCTTGTGACACACTCTGCATTTTTTCTGGGATCGTCCCTTCTTTCCAGTGTCTGGGACCTCACCTGGAAAGTGCTGGCCTGGGACGATCCTGGAACCTATAACTCCAGTTTCTTGGGAACTCCGGCCTGCTCTTTCCCGGTCGCCAAAGATCAGGGCCCTTATGACTTCTTCTTGGAACTGGAGAAATGTCCCTGTGTTGCCAGCGTACTGGGACAGTACAAAAGAGTTGTACATGGCAACCTGTTCCAAGTAGACCGCACCTCTTTTGTACCATACCCGTGTTTTCCAATGGCGTTGCATGACTTGAGGTCTTGATCAGGGAGATCAACTCCCCCCATATATCGATTGTAGTCTAGAATACAATCACGCTTGAGGACCATTGTTGTGGTACCTCGCACAGGGACAGGTGAGCGGCCGTTACCATGAATTGTGGTCAGCATAACGACATTCCTCTTATCCTTATACCTGACCAGCAACAGGTTTTCATGGGTAAGGACACGGGACTCATCCTTGGGCATAGGTGTCTGGATCAAGTTTAGAGGGAGGCCTCTCTGGTTCTTCCGCATGGTCCCACAAACGGACGCCGTGGATCTGGCGTCAAGGGATGTTAACAGAGGGATGCTGGTATAAAGGTTGTCCACGTAAAAGTGGAAACCCTTATCCAGCAATGGGTGCACAAGGTCCCAAATGATTTTGCCACTAACACCCAGAGGGAGGGGGGGACATTCTGGGGGTTCAATATGGGAATCCCGTCTCTCATATACTCTAAACTTGTAAGTGTACCCGGAGGTACTCTCCGCCATATGGCACCCGCTTCAAGGGAATACGCTGGTGGAAGATGAATCTCCCCTGAAAAATGAAAAGAGACTCATCTACAAAGAGCTCCCTGAGGGGTATGTAGGCCTCCAAAAATGTGGCCCCAAAGTGATCTATGACCGCCTCACAGCCGTTCATAGGCAGGATCACTTCAGGGGGGCGGGGGGGGGGGGGGCATGTCCGATTATCAGCGCAATGCAGGCATTTCCGAATGGCCTCGAACCACCTCAGTGCCATGGCCATACTGTAGGGTGGGGCCTTGTAGAGGACGTCCCCGCTCCAGTACTGCCTGACACTTGGTTTTCTGACTAGGCCCATATGCAGCACGAGGCCCCAAAATGTCCTCATTTCGGCTGCATTGATGGCATACCATTCATTGGGCCTAGCCAAAAGCGAATCAGGGTGGTGGGCAATGAACTGTTGGGCATACAAGTTCGCTTGCTCCACCATGTGATTGACAAAGTCGTCACTGAAATAACAACTAAAATAGTCTATTTCAGTGTATCCGGCTGTGACAATCCAGATTCTTGAGTCGCCAACAAACTCAGGAATCTGTGGCTGATATTCCTCTGGGGGTCTCAAGGCAGGTTCACCGGAAGGGCATTCTGGTACGCTTGTCTGGGGGTGGGGGGACTCCTATGATTTAAGCAGGCATTCCGGTCCGGTCCCCACCTGGCGTTCAGAATTCCCTCGGGCATACAGGTACGCCCTTGGTCCTTAAGTCCCAGACGTCAGGGTGTACCTGTACGCCCTTAATCCTTAAGTGGTTAAAGATCTTCGAAACGTGACTTAGGTTATTGACCAAGCTAGGAACCTTCATCCGTGGGCAGCTCTGGTTGTTGCATTTCATCACTACAAAGCAAGATTTCCTATCGACTTTGTGAGATGCTATTTGGAAGGAAGCACCTTTGTAATGATCAAAGCTTTAATGAGAAAATACTACCAGGATTTAGGAATGTTCATTATAGCTAATGCATGCAAAAAAAGCCATTATATATAGTTTACTATATATATATATATATATATATATATATATATATATATTATCAACTGCAGGTGCAGATCTGGTTGCACAGTGTAAACACTTAGTTTCTCATTTATTTCAAGGTGTGTGTTGTATATTAATTCCCTTTGTTCTTTCCCCGTCGTCTGACCTGAGGGATCTAGCACGGCCTGGTACATAGCAGCTTCTTATAAGTGGCTGTGGATATTGAGCCGTGTATTCCTACTAACCAGTCTCTGAAGATTTATACATTGATCCAAAAGCTAGACTGGAAGATTCTTGACTGCCAAGAAGGTAGGCTGCAGTGAAGACATGACATTCCATAGGTCAATTTGTCAATCTATCCATATTATACACCATCCTATATGGATATATTGGCCCTGATTTACTAAGTGTTGTGTAGGTTTCTTTGTGGGTTTTAATTCCCTACACATTCCTTTTCCACGGTATTTACTAAGGTTTCCCTACATTTTCCACTTTCCCTACATTTTGCTTTTTGTACACATGCTCTGATCTGTAGGTTTTTCTTCAGCTGAAATCCACCTAATTTTCTGTGGAAACCTTAGTAAATATGCTGGGTTTTTGTGAAAGTGTCGGGAACACGCCCATTTCGGTGACCATGCCCCCTTTTCCAGATGGTCACGCCCCTAATTCGGGTTTTCTTAGTAAAATGGAGAATTATTTTTCTTTTCTTCAACTCTGACGCAAATTCTGGCACAGACAGAATTTCTGGCGCAATGACGCGTTTGCAATAGTAAATGAGGACCATTGTATTTTTTCCTATGTTGTAGCTCAATAGACAGACAGATCATTTTTGCAAGGTCTCCTGTGAATATCCAGGAAATATCTTCTGGAAAAAGGGGAAGTCTTGATAAATCTCCAGGTCACTCGCCTATATACTTCTCATCTTGTACTAGTAGTTGGTCATAGGACATAGCTTGGTGTGCATATTGGAGTTCTGTGGTTTTCAGGTAGGTGGCCTTACTGCACTCTTTGCCCTTTTCTTAACTGGTGACGCTTTCTCCTCATGATCCTGAAATGGGTACTCCACTGCCCCAGTGTTCAGAACATTTTGTTCCGAATGCTGGCTCCGGGGGTCATGACGTCATGCCACGCCCCCTCAATACAAGTCTATGGGAGGGGGCGTGGCAGCCACCACGCCCCCTTCCATAGACTTGCATTGAGGGGTGTGAAGTGACATCACAAGGGGCGTGGTCATGACATTACGACTCCCACAGCCCTCACCCAGCGTTTGGAACAAAATGTCCCGAACTCTGGAGCAGGGGAGTACCCCTTTAACAACAGAACTGTGAAGGAGATGTATGATCTATTGTATAGCTGTCGCATATCTATTTATCTAATATCTGTCTTCCTGAGCTGAGCCAGGATATTGTATCAGTAATGGGGAAAAGTCAGAGAAGTGAGTTACTAAACGTATGCTCTGGGGTCCGTAATGGGGCAGTTTGGACATATGGTCTAGGGTCTGTTAACAGGTGGACTAGAGTTTGTAAGCAGGGGGGGGGGACTACTGTAGAAAGGCAAGGACTGGTCTGGGGAAGTTCTGGCCTGTGGTCTGCATATAGGGGCTGTCTGATTTTGGATCTGAATTACTAGATGAGTCAGGTCCTGGGTCTGTATGTGAAGGCGATAGCTTTGGGGTGTGCATCTGGTTTAAAGGGGTACTCTGGGGGACACTTTTTTTTTTTTTTATAAATCAGCTGGTGCCAAAAGTTAAACAGATTTGTAAATTACTTCTATTTAAAAATCTTAATCCTTCCAGTACTTATCAGCTGCTGTATGCTCCAGATGAAGTTGTATAGTTTTTTTTTAGTCTGACCACAGTGCTCTCTGCTGACACCTCTGTCCATGACAGGAACTGTCCAGAGCAGGAACTGTCCAGAGCAGGAGCAAATCCCCATAGCATACATTTCCTGCTCTGGACAGTTCCTGACATTGACAGAGGGGTCAGCAGAGAGCACTGTGGTCAGACTAAAAAATAATTACACAACTTCATCTGGAGCATACAGCAGCTGATAAGTACTGGAAGGATTAAGATTTTTAAATAGAAGTAATGTACAAATCTGTTTAACTTTTTGGCACCAGTTGATTTATGAAAAAAAAAAAAAAAGGTCCTATGTAATATTTGTGATTAAAATACCAAAAGTGGGATACATGTTCGAAATTAAAGTTGCGTTATGCACACCACTTTTGTTCCCATTTTTGGAACCGCCTTGATGTTAATTCTCTTAATTCTTTTGAAATGTTGGCAAAAAGAACAGTTCTGCGTTTTAATTTAATTTAATTTTTTTTTTTATTTTTTTTTTAGGATTTGTTTCTTTTCATCTGCATTGTCCACATTCCAAGGCAAGCTGTGTGAGGGATTATTTTTTTGGAGGAGAGTTATAGTTTTCATTGGTACCATTTTGCCATTTTGCGGAACATGCTACAGTATATAACTTTTTTAAAATACTTTTTGATGTAGCAAAACTGCAGTTTATCTTTATTTATATAGCACACTGTAGCACACACATATTTAGCAACATTGTACACAGCTTGTCATCACTCCAATTGGCCTCTGTCCCCATTAGGGCTCACAATCTAAATTCACCTATTAAATATATTTTTTGCATGTGGGAGGAGGGCAGAGAACCCGGAGGAAACCGATGCAAAAAGGGGGAGAACATGCAAACTCAGATATTGTCCTTAGTGGGAGGCAACAGTGCTAACCATTAAAGGAGTAGTCAGTGGTGAACAACTTATCCCCTATAGGGGATAAGTTGCAGATCGCGGGGGGGGCGACCGTTGGGGCCCAACCGAGATCTCCTGTACGGAACCCCTTCGTGCGGTGGTCGACACACGCTATCTGGCTGGAGAGCCGGGACCCCATACAGAGAGATCGCAGGGGGCCCCAGCGGTCGGACCCCCTGCGATCTCAAACTTATCCCCTATCCTTAGGATAGGGGATAAGTTTTTCACCACTGGACTACCCCTTTATTAGTAGATAACTAATATAGATAAAGCAAGTCCTTAAATATAAAAGTAAGAAAGATCTGCTGGGAGCTGTAAATCACTGTCTATGTAGAAGACAGGAGCTTCTTTCACAGTGTCCCAAAAAAAGTAAAATGGAGCCGCCCGTATCTGGTGTCCAAAGGAGCAGGTAAAGATTAGTACAGAACATGTTATACCTCCCTGTACTGTAGGGGGCGCTACCAGACAGGAATTCAGTGCATACACTTCAGTAATACAGGGGTTTTACCAATGAATGCCCATTCTGATTGGTCGGTTCTTACAGCCATTGCCATGTTTTACAGATCTGAACTGTCGGTAGCATTGTATGTTGAGTCTGGTTTCAAGTTACAATCTTCCAGAAAAGTCCATTGTATGTTGAAACTATTGTATGTTGAGGCCATTGTAAGTTGAGGGATCACTGTACTAATTAGGTGTAGTTTTGTTATTTTTTATTTCCATAAAAAATAATTTTGTAACCCAATATGACTTATTAATTGAAATTTTTTCACAACTCTAAAATCTTATTTTTATGTAAACCTTTATTAGTCCTAAAAAGGGAATTGCACATTGGACTGTTTCATTGCTTACATTGCATAGTGTATTATAAGGTTAGAAGGTGTCTAGTTAGGCCCTACTACCATCTCAGGACATCCCATAATAAATATTGATCACATCATTAGAGTGGCCCCTCCAATCCTATCCATTAGAGAATCTTCTCTACTCAGCATGGACCACCCATGCAGGGCTTTGACTGGGCAACTGTAAAAAAAAAGGTGGCCAACCTAAGGCCCATTAGTGACCGTAAGTGGTGGTCACTAAGCGGTTAAATTCTGACCAAGTCATTCCGAAGCCGAGAAACTTGTAAGACGTTTTTATGTCTCTTCCATTAAACACATTACCAAATTGATTTTGGCAGATTAGGAATGTCATTTCGCTTCTCCTCGCGAGCGCTGTTCCCATCTCAGTAATTCTTTGCAGGAGCAAATATTTTAGTATGGTAAGAATTATACAAACTTAATTCGCCCAGTTTTCGAAATAAAAAGAGGTCTCTAAATATATCAATAGGTATATGTCTGGAGGTAATTGGAGCGAGGCCATGCTATGCAGATCTATGCTGTAAATTTCCTGCACAAAAACGAAATGCAATGCTATGCAAAACAAGTGGAAGGCTATAAATTCATGTGTTTGGAACTTGCAGGGAAAACGAATGATTCTGCACAGTTTTATGTAAAGTACAAAATAGGATAATGGGGACTAAAAGTCTTCAGACGACATCTGTATCTTTTTTGTTATATGTGGGGGTCTTGTACGATGGATTGCGAGAATAAATAGGTTCATACACAATCTGAACTATATCTTGTTTGTCTATATCTTCTTACATCTTTGTATCTTGTTGCTTTGCTAATTTCTTTATTGGTTAAGTGAACTTAATATATTCACAATAGCTAAGTCTGTGTTGCAAAACTTCAACTCCCAGCATGCCCAGACGGCCAAAGGCTATCTGGGCATGCTGGGAGTTGTAGATTTGCAACAACTTGAGGCTCTCAGGAAAACACTGACTTTGCTATTGTGAATAGGCATGATTTACTTAAGCAATAAAGATGTTAACAAAGCAACACAATACAAAGATGTAAGAAGATATACACAAACAAGATTTTTTTTATATGTGAGGTCTTTTATTGTGGATTCATTGGTGGATTGCGAGAATAAATAGCTCAATACACAATCTTATCATATATCTTGTTCGTCTATATCTTCTTACATCTTTGTATCTTGTTGCTTTGTTAACATCTTTATTGGTTAAGTGAACTAAATCTATTCCCAATAGTTAAGTCAATGTTTAAAATTCAAAACTACAACTAAGTGAACTATATCTATTCACAATAGCTAAGTCAGTGTTGCAAAACTTCAACAAATGCTGTCTGGGCATTTTGGGAGTTTTAGTTTTGCAACAACTTGAGGCTCTCTGTTTTGAAGTAATACACAATTTTACATGTATCTTGTTTGTTTATTTCTTCTTACATCTTTGTTACTATCTGTTGATTTGCTAAGTTCTTTTTTGGTTAACCTCTTCAGGACACAGGGCGTATGGATACGCCCTGCATTCAGAGTCCTTAAGGACCGAGGGCGTATCCATATGCCCGTGGGAAATCCGGTCACCACAGCTAGCCGGTTGGGGACCGGAGCCAGATGCCTGCTGAAATCATTCAGCAGGCACCCTGGCACATCGCCCAGGGGGGTCCTGAGACCCCCCATGTCGGCGATCGGAGAAAATCGCATGTCAATTCAGACATGCGATTTTCTCCAATTCCGGGCTGATCGGGTCTCTGGTGACCAGATCACCCGGAAAATTGGGCTGATCGGAGCTGTCAGCAACAGCCCCGATCAGCCTAAAGGATAGGAGTGAGGTCGCAAAGCTGCAATCTCCTCCTATCCCCTGCCATTACTCAGAACGGAGTTCTGACCAATGGCAGCGCAGGACAGGGGGTTGCCATGGCAACCCCCCGTTCTGCCCGCCCCTGGATGTCGAGGGGCTCTGGGAAGAAGATGGAGGCCGTACCTGCAGGAGAAGATGCCTGGGGACCTGGGATCTTCGCTGGAGCCTGCTGGATCTTTGTTCAGGTAGGGAATCAACAGTGGGGGGGGGGGGATTGAAAGTGAAAGTAAATCGATCTTTACTGTAACAACCACTAGGGGGGCCAAACTGCAACTCCCAGCATGCCCAGACAGCAAAAGGCTGTCTGGGCATGCTGGGAGTTGTAGTTTTGCAACATCTGGAGGGTCACAGTTTGGAGACCACTGTTACAGTGGCGCCCAAACAGTAGCCCTCCAGATGTTGCCAAACTACAACTCTCAGCATGCCTCGATCTGTCCCTTCAGATTTAGCAATTTTCATAACATTTTAGAAAATTGCTGCTCTACTTTGAAGCCCTCTAATTTTTTCAAAAAGCAAAAGTATGTCCGTTTTATGATGCCAACATAAAGTGGACATATTGTATTTGTGAAGAAAAATAAAATTTCTTTGGAATATCCATTTTCCATACAATTAGAGAGCTTCAAAGTTAGAAAAATGCAACATTTTCAAAATTTTCATGACATTTTGGGATTTTTCACCAAAAAAGGATGTAATTAACGCCGGAAATTTACCACCAAAATAAAGTAGAATATGTCACGAAAAAACAGTCTCAGAATCAGAATATTCGGTAAAAGCGTTTTCGCGTTATTAATTCGTAAAGTGACGGTGGTCAGAATTGCGAAAAAGGGCTCAGTCCTTAAGGGGAAAAAGGGCTGCGTCCTTAAGGGGTTAAGTGAACTATATCTATTCACAATAGCTAATTCATTGTTGCAAAACTACAACTCTCAGCCATAGGCTGTCCGAGCATGTTGGGAATTGAAGCGTTGCAACAGTTGGAGATATACCGTTTGGAAAATACAGACTTAGCTATTGTGAATAGATATAGTTCACTTATCAAAAAAAGATGTTAACAAAGCAACACGATACAAAGATGTAAGAAGATATAAACAAACAAGATACTTGAAAGATTTTTTTTTTTTATCAAGAAAGAATCTTACAACAATCCACGGACCCTGTGGAGCATTGCAGCAGTACTGTGTGAGCGCCTGGACCTGGAGCTATTCCTGTTTACTTCTTTATCAGTTAAGTAAACTGTATCTATTCGCTACTGTGTGCTATCCTATTTGTTTGAATCCACTGTAAAACAGGGGTACAATTTTGCTAATATTAACAGATCAAAAATATATTTTGGTTAAAGGGGTACTCCGCCGCAGGACATCTTATCCCCTGTCCAAAGGATAAGCACTAAGATGTCTCATTGTTGGGTGTCCCATGGCTGTGATCCCCCATCCCTGCACAGCACCCCAATGTTCTGATCTTTTGGTTTTGACCAAGCATTCTCAACCTCCCTACAAACATGAACATTCAGCATGGTCAAACATGTTTCCTCTATGGGGAGGGGAAAGATGCAGCTAGAAAGCTCTGGCAGCGGCTTATATCTCCCCAAACAATAGGTTGGGCAGTAAAAACCCCAAATTCCTAACCCTTTTCTCCACTGACATCATTTGTTGGTGTAAAGTTGGGGGGCCTGCCATGCACCTTAGACTAATGTTTCCAAACCAGTGTGACTCCAGAAGTTTTTTGCAGAACTCACTATTGCTAGTCATCCAGCGCCATTTGTTTTATTCCAGCACAGCTCCATCTGCACATTTTATTTCTGTAACTTGGTCATGTGATCACCAGAACTGACCCACAGAAAACCAAAGTGCTTAATGTGTGAGAACAGGATATCAGTCCTGGGTTCTGAATTCCGGTGAACTACAGGATGAAATCTTCATCTACAAGATCCCTCTTGCTAGCTCTTGGATTCCTCCACATACCTCCCAGTTCCATCTGCTATGCTAGGATAGGATGTATAGTAGTTATACACCTTGTGTTTCTAGTTGGTGTTGAGTGCAAATATGCGAAATGCTAATTTATCGGCACAATATTTAGAATATAGCGATATATATTCGTAATGACCAATATTATTTTTTTTGTTAGTTTTTTGGGGGAATATATGCTTATATGTGAATATGCAAATATTTGCGAATATGCAAATATTCATGAATATTTGCACTTCCAGTCAGAGGACACTGATCCCTCCGTTCTTTTAGGGGAAAGATATAATCGCGCATGTGCACTATGCAAATTTCATTATGTATTTTCGCTTGAAAAAAAAAAAAGAGAGCATATTCGAATATGGCCCCTGCCGCTTATTACTAGATGCTTTTTTATCTCAACTGAACAAGACATGGTAAAAATTTGTTATTCGCGAATATGTTCTCTATATATTCAAAATTATGAATATTCACTTTTCCCGCATATGCGCATATGTGAATATTCGCATATTCCTTCTTTACACCTGTCAGATGTTATCAACAACATCCCTAGCAACCAATAGTAAAGTTGCCCACCCCATCACTCTTTTCTTCCTCGAATATGCAAATATTCACATATGCGAATATGCGAATATAACGAATACGCAGAATTCGAGAATAAAGGATGAATATTCATCTATATATTCATGAAATATCGCAAATTCGAATATGGCCAATGCCGCTCATCACTAGTACAGAACACACAATGTCCCAAAAAAAGTAAAATGGAGCCGCCCCCGCCTGAAACAGCTATCCCTGGCACAGGTAAAAAGTAGTATAGAACATGTAGTATCTCCCTGTACTGTAGGGGGTGCTACCATTCACCAGTCAGTGCATGCACTTCAGTAATACAGGGGTTTTTACCAGTGAATGCCCATTCTCATTGGTCGGTTCTTTCAGCCATTGACACGGTTTACAGATCTGGACTATCCATAGCATTGTATGTTGAGTCTGGTTTCAAGTTACAATTTTCCAGAAAAGACCTTTGTATGTTGAAACTATTGTATGTTGAGGCCATTGTAAGTTGAGGGATCACTGTATAAGCAAAAATGAAACAAACCGGGATTGCTTCTTTAAGACATTACTCAGCCCCTTGAAAACCACCAAGATCTCTGCATCACCGGACACCAAATAAGTAAGATTTTGGGAACTAGTACATCATACATATCTTTTACCTCTTCGTGGCTGCTACCACTCAGCAATGTTCTAAAATGGTCCAAATTGCTTTGTATATTTTAAGATTATCCCCCACTTATACAGGTGGTTATCAGATACCCATTGAGCCGCACATGTCTGGACTACAGCTGTGATGAAGACCGGCTGTCTGTGAGCATCCTCCGATTTAGCCCTATAAATGCCTTTATTTGCAGCAATGAAGCATATGTCCGTCTTTATTTCTCATGCAGCCAGATTGATGTAAGCACCCCGGCATGAAAATAGTGTCTACGTATGGCCGAGAGCCTCTTGTTTACAAAATAACCTATTGCTTTAATAAGTAATCTGGGAGAGAGTAATGGGTTTTCCTTGCAGGAGTTCTGGATAGTTGGTTCTATCAGCCACAATGACGGCTAAAATGAAGAAGAGAAAGAGGAAGAAAAGGACAGGAAAGAATTGTACAAATTGATAAAATTGCTTGACTTATACACAGTGTCAGAGAAATGGTTTTTGTAGCCGGGGAGAAATCGTTTGTGGAACACAAGCTCGGAGTACAATGTATAAAAATAATGGGAACATGACAGAATAAATGGGATTGTGACAGATGTAAGAGAAGTTGGGAGATTATCACTGTAGAGTCCACGTCTCCGTTTGTAACGCTGTGTAATTAACTTAAATGGCAAACAAAGAAAACGCTTAAAGGATAACTAAACCCTCGAAATTATTTTAATGTTTGTTTCCAAATCCTGTAAAAAATCTAATAGTGCTGTTAGTTTCTTTTGAATGCATGGTGATGTTTTTCCTCTTCATTGTTTTTAGCTCCCCGACAGCAGCCTGCTGGTACTGACACCTTACCGTAATATGTGCGCAGTTGTTTTCGTGCTGACTGCTCCCCCTCAACCTAGCATCAGATCTTACATCTCCAAACTGGAACACATCGTGCTTTAAAGGGGTACTCCCATGGAAAACTTTTTTTTTTTTATCAACTGGTGCCAGAAAGTTAAACAGATTTGTAAATGACTTCTATTAAAAAAAATCTTAATCCTTCCAGTACTTTTTAGGGGCTATATACTACAGAGGAAATGTTTTACTTTTTAGATTTCTCTGATGTCATGACCACAGTGCTCTCTGCTGACCTCTGCTGTCCATTTTAAGAACTGTCCAGAGTAGCATGTGTTTGCTATGGGGATTTTCTCCTGCTCTGGACAGTTCCTAAAATGGACAGCAGAGGTCAGCAGAGAGCACTGTGGTCATGACATCAGAGAAATCTAAAAAGTAAAGCATTTCCTCTGTAGTATATAGCCCCTAAAAAGTACTGTAAGGATTAAAAAAAAATTAATATGAGTCATTTACAAATCTGTTTAACTTTTTGGCACCAGTTGATTAAAAAAAAAAAAGTTTTCCACGGGAGTACCCCTTTAAGGTGTATTCCTGCCGAAGACATCTTATCCCCTATCCAAAGGATAGGGGATAAGATGTCTGATCGCGGAGGAGGGGGGGACTGGACACGTGACATAATGCCACACCCCTTCGTCATGTCACACCACGTCCCCTCCATTCATGTCTATGAGAGGGGGCGTGACATCCGTCACGCCCCCTCCCATAGACATGAATGGAGAGGGCGTGGCGTTATGTCACAAGGGGCGTGGTTTCACATAACGTCTCCAGTCCCGGAAAGAAAGAGCTTTCCAAGACTGGAGACACAGCCCCGCATAGAATGCGAGTGCTGCACGGAGATCCCAGCGGCGGGCCTCCCGCGATCAGACATCTTATCCCCTATACTTTGGATAGGGGATAAGATGTCTTTGGCCGGATAACACCTTTAAAGCCCTTTTATCTATGAGAACCTGAAAGACCCCCTCAAACCAAATCGAGACCCTGTGTGTAACCTTTGCCCGCTGCAGGATGAGTGACATTTACCTAAAAGGCAGGGATAGTTTTTTTTAAAGGGTGAGAGATTTCCTTTAACAGAGTCCTTCCTGATGGACCAGCATTTACCTAAAGGGGTACTCTCAATGTTTTTAAAACAAAGGGTGCGAGAAAGTTAAACAGATTTGTTACTTCTATTTAAAAATCTTAATCCTTCCAGTACTTATCAGCTGCTGTAGGCTCCAGAGAAAGTTGTATAGTCCTTTCCAGTCTGACCACAGTGCTCTCTGCCCATGTCAGGAACTGTCCAGAGCAGAAGAGGTTCGCTATGGGGGTTTACTTTTGCTTTGGACAGAGGTGGCAGCAGAGAGCACAGTGGTCAGACTAGAAAGAATTACACAACTTCATCTGGAGCATACAGCAGCTGATAAGTACTGGAGAGCATAAGATTTTGCCACCAGTTAATCTGAAAACATTTTGTTTTCTCTGGAGTACCTCTTTAACTGTCTAAGACTGCAGAGTATTTTAACATTAAAGAAGCACTCTGGAATTTTTTTTTCTTATATATTGCATCATAGGCATTTACTAGAGAATAATGTAATGCTGCCTACATTGTTCATGAATCCTTTGGCTGAGGGTGTGGAGTTTGATCACGGTACCTGCTCATCTAATTAAGTTACTAGTGCTGGAGTTCACCCTGGCAAACTAGAATTAGATTTAGAATTAGATTCCTAAGTGGATTGAGGTTGGTTCACATTATGTGCAGTTTTGATGCATCTTCTTTATTCCAAGTGCACATTTTAGAGAAATATTGTCTTAGGGTAAATTCACAAATACAGATTTGATGCGCAGGATTTGTAACTGCAGATTAGAAGCTGTCATTTAGTTTAAATTGAAATGTGCAGCAGAAAATCCTGTGAATCAAATCCTGCGCAGGACCCTGTGTGAACGAACCCTAAAGGCAAAAGTGATTTGACCTATTATTATGTTTAAGGTGTTTTATGAAGATTTACATTTGTTAGGCTGTTTTAACATGGTTAATTCTTTCTGCATTGTTCAGGCATTTTTATTGCCTTGTGGCTTTCTTTGTTGCAATTTTCAAAATTGTGGAACAAATGACACGTTTTTACCGCAATTTGTACAATTGTGGTAATATATAATTTATTTGCCACAATGTTGGGAAACACATGACAAAAACTAAAAAAAAAACGCAATGTCTAAACACAGCCTCAGGAGAGGTGTAAAACTACTACATACAGTATCCTGATCCCATAGGAATAGCAGCAGTATACAGATCTGACAAGGGGGGGGGGGGGGGGGGTCTAGGAGCTAGCAGGAGGGGATTTGGGAGTTGTTGAAGTCACCTGACCCAGTACTGACATCCTCTGACAAACATTAAAGGAATAGTGTAGTGACAGATAACTTATCCCCGATCGAAAGGATAGGGGATAAGTTATAGATCTCGGGGGTCTGGCCACTGGGACCCCCCCGCAATCTCCTGAATGGGGCCCCGGCAGTCTGCTGGTATTTTTTTAAATCAACTGGTGCCAGAAAGTTAAACAGATTTGTAAATTACTTATATTAAAATATCTGTATCCTTCCAGTATTTTTGAGCTATAGAGGAAATTATTTTCTTTTTGAATTTCTTTTTTTGTCTTGTCCACAGTGCTCTCTGCTGACACCTGTTCGTGTCAGCAACTGTCCAGAGCAGGTGAAAATCCCCATAGCAAACCTATGCTGCTCTGGACAGTTCCTGACACAGACAGAGGTGTCAGCAGAGAGCACTGTGGACAAGACAAAAAAGAAATTCAAAAAGAAAAGAATTTCCTCTGTAGCATACAGCTGCTAAAAAGTACTGGAAGGGTAAACATTTTTTAATAGAAGTAATTTACAAATCCGTTTTACTTTCTGGCACCAGTTGATTTAAAAAAAGAAATAAGAAAAATAAGTTTTCCACCGGAGTACCCCTTTAAACATGGTAATCGCATGACCAAGTTATAGTAAAGAAACACATGACGCTGTAAGACTAGTAATGAGTGTATATGATATGGGTGAAAAAAAAAATATGAGGGCTTTTTTAAAGAAGTAATCCAGCCTTTTTAAAAATTTATGGCCATCAATATTAGACCTACAGGGATTTGACTCCTGGCACCCTGCCTGTTTAAAGAGGCCACAAAGAATAGGAGAACACTGCAATTCATTGATCCATCACTACGGCAATGTGCCCTCTTCAAACAGCAGATGGGTTGGGGTTCTGGGAGTCAGATCTTTACCTATCTATTATCATTTGACTATCCTGAAAATAGTTTATTTTATTTTTATTTTTTTTTTAAGGCTAAAAAAGCACCTTAGGTTTATGTTTACATGTAACTATTCCTCTGTGGGTTGCCTGCAGCTAAAGGTATCTTGCGGTATCTGACACAAAGAGTTTTTAAGTCCTGTAAGTTGTGAGATGCGGCTCCGTGGATCAGATTTTTTTTTTTTAGCACATCTCACAGATACTTGAACAGACTCAGATCAGGGGAATGTATGGGCAAAAATCTTAAACACTTTGTCATGTTCCTCTAACTATTCCTAAATCATTTTTGCAGCGTTGCCCAGATGGAATAGGAAATAGCATTGCCACGAAGGGGGTATACGGCGTCTGTAAACCATATTTGATTAGGTAGTATACAAGGAACTTTCACATGAATGTCACGACCTAAGGTCTCCCAGCAGAACATTGTTACGGTCATCATTACCCTTACATTCTTCCCATAGTGTGTTGTTTCCCAACTCCCGGAATGTTCTATCCTAATACTTGCTATCCGTGCTGTAGAAACACTGAAGAAAAGCACTTCCATTCATCCTGTCCAAAGAGTCAAAGAGGCAGTGCCAAGTCTCTCTAGTCCCCCCCTCCCACCTCACCCCAGCATTATTGACAGACAGTCAAGGATCAGTTTCCAGCACCAAGCCCTGACTGCAAATCTTGTCCGTGCGACATGACTGTAAAGCCCTGTTTACATTACGGACATCCTTTATACTTCATAATCATTTTTTATTTCCTTTTCACAGGAACCATAGCTTATGAAAAACACCCACTATGGGTCCCTATACCATGCAGAACACAATCCTGCCTGGTTGCAGAATCATCTTTGTCCAAGCTGAAGCACAGGCTGGGACAAAGTCCAGTAAATGAGGGTGGGATTAGCACTCTGGGCTCACTCCTGTCCTATCAGACTGCTACATGGAGGATGGGGTTACAGAGCAGCTTTTCCGTGATTATGTGAAGAGACCCAGAACTCAGGGAGTAAACTGAGTAATGCAGAGTAAGGACACATCCTCTCCAAAGCACAGAAGGAGAAAGCAAGTGAGCAACCAAAAGAAGGTATTTGTGATAGAAATATAGGTGTTAGACACAAACAAATGATATTATTTTTGTATGTAGGATATGACAGGTACACTATATGACAAGTTGCCATGGACTTTAAGCAGCTGAATACATTATAACATTGTTTTCCAAACGGGGAGCCTCAAGGTTATCATCACCCTTGAGTTCTTCCCATAGTTCTTGGTTCCTCAGTTGTCCTTTTTGATAGGTAGTAACGACTGCATAGCTGGAATGCCCCCACAAGACATTATATTTCATGTCCTGACCCAGCCATCTAGCCATCACAATTTAGCCCTTGTCAAAGTCACTCCGATCCTTAAACTTGTCCATTTTTCCTTCTTCTAAAACAACAGCTTCAAAAACTGACTTGCTGCTTAATATATCCCACCCCTTGACAGGATCCATTGTCACCAGATAATCAATGTTCACTTCACTTGTCAGCGGTCTTCATGTTATGACTGATCGGTGTAGAACCATATATATTTTTTTTTACTCCACAGCTTTCCATTTGGAAAATACAGGACCATGGTACCGATCTGTATTGTCCCTATAGAAGTCAATAAAATCTAGACGATACATCTGTATTTTAGACCTTATGCAGAGAAAACAAGGATATATATATATATATATATATATATATATATATATATATATATATTACATATACAATTGTTTTAATATTTTGTTTACCTGTATTTTCAGATTTGGATGTAACCAACAGAAAATGTTGATTCTGTCATTTTGACTTAAAGGGGTGCTCCGGTGGAAAAAATGTTTTGTAAATCAAGTGCTGCCAGAAAGTTAAACAGATTTGTAAATTACTTCTATTAAAAAATCGTAATCCTTCCTGTACTTATTAGCTGCTAAATACTACAGAGAAAATTATTTTCTTTTTGTAATACAGAGCTCTCTGCTGACATCACGAGCACAGTGCTCTCTGCTGACATCTCTGTCCATTTTAAGAACTGTCCAGAGAAGGAGAAAATCCCCAAAGCAAATATATGCTGCTCTGGACAGTTCCTAAAATGGACAGAGATGTCAGCAGAGAGCACTGTGCTCGTGATGTCAGCAGAGAGCACTGTGCTTGTGATGTCAGCAGAGAGCACTGTGTTCCAAAAAGAAAATAATTTACTCTGTAGTATTCAGCAGCTAATAAGTACTGGAAGGATTAAGATTTTTTTATAGAAATAATTAACAAATCTGTTTAACTTTCTGGCACCAGTTGATTTAAAAAATAAAGAATAAAAAAATAAAGGTTTTCCACCGGAGTACCCCTTTAATGAAATAACAACCTTAAGAATAGGGTCACACACAGCGTCAGATGTGCTGCTGGCAGTCACAGAGTGATGGCAGAGCGAGCTCCCTGCTCCCTTTAGCTCTGTGTGTGCGCTCATTGGGGCAGATTTCCCGCCACAGCATCAAATACACTGTGTGTGACCCTACCCTAAAGGAAATCTGTCAGGTACCACAAGTGTTCCAAGCAGCTAATAGATTAAAGGGGTACTCCGGCCCTAGACACGCACGCCCCCTCCCATAGACTTGCATTAAGTGGGCGGGGCAGGACGTGATGTCACACAGGGGGCAGAATCGTGACATCACAACACTCTGGCCCTGTGGTCAGACACGCTACACACTCGGAGCCTCCATCGCTGCGGAGAGCTCACAAAGGTGGGTGCGCAATGACAGATTGCGGGGGTCCTCAGTGTCGGGACCCCGTGATCATACATCTTGGATAGGGGATAAGATGTATTAGGGCCAGAGTACCCCTTTAACATAGCATGTAGGGCACCAGTACACACTCTACCTTTACATTTGCTGTCAGTGCTTTAAAAAAAAACTGAAGAAAAACATCTTCATTCGTCCAGTCTAAAGCGTCAAAGAGGCAGTGCCGAGTCCCTATAGCCCCTCCCACCACATCCTTATGTGGTGTCCCAGCACCAAAGGCTGTCCTGTGGGCTACGGATCTCCTCGGCCATGCCTGTAGCACACAGAGAAGCTGTCGGTTATATTTAAGATGTTCAAGCACCATATGCACTGTATAATGTTATTTATGTGTACTATGCCTTTAAGTGTGAGGAGCAGTGTAAACCAGTGACCCTGTCTGCTCAGTGGGAACCCCTAAATTGTTCAGTATATAGTGTAGTGGGGGAGTTACCCCAGTGCTTAGTATGCTGAGCTCAAGTGTGGAAAGCAGGTGAAGTTGTGTGTGGAGAACTATGAGGGAAGACTAAAAAATCTCTTCTAAAGTCAGCCACGCCATTCTGCGAGAGTGCCCTCATACAGTGGAAAGTCAAGCCCTGGCAGAGAAAGCAATTGGACCATGTCAGAACCTTAACCGGCGTGGAGAATCTACAGTCTCTAATCTCAAGACAGTATTAATCAAGTGGGCGAAACGTACCATAAGTCCCAGCAAGGCAACAGGGCTCCCAAAGGGTTACACTGCATTCCTTCCACTCTGCTCCAGACTTTGTATAATAACATCTGCACCCTGCACAGTAAAAGGTAGTTATTCATAATCCAAGGTCGGTGTGTTTCTTCACCCCCTGTGTGACCATGTATAGGCTAACAGCCAACGGCTGTCCGGGCATGCTGGGAGTTGTAGTTTTGCAACATCTGGAGGTCCGCAGATTGAAGACCACTGCATAGGAGGTAATACTCAGGTGTCCCCGCCGCTCCGGACCAGTCACTGCTGCCCTGGATGTCGCTCCATTGCCGTCGCCGTGTCCCCGTCGCTCTGGAACGTCTCTGCTGCCAGCCGGGTATCCTCGCTCTCCGTCATCACGTCGTTACGCACGCCGACACACGTACGCGACGACGTGATGACGAGGAAGGAGAGTGCCGGCCATACAGGGGATCCCTGAACGGAGAAGACACCGAGGAGGCAGGTAAGGTCCCTCCCGGTGTCCTGTAAGCACTAACCCGGCTATTCAGTCGGGCTGTTCGGCACCGCCGTGGTGAAATCGCGGCGGTCCCGAACAGCCCAACTGAACAGCCGGGTTAGTGTCACTTTCCCTTCAGACGCGGCAGTCAGCTTTGATCGCTGCGTCTGAAGGGTTAATACAGGGCATCACCGCGATCGGTGATGTCCTGTATTAGCCGAGGGTCCCGGCCGTTGATGGCCGCAGGGACCGCCGCGATAGGGGTGTATTCGCCGTATAAGACGCACCGACTTTTTCCCCCCAGTTTTGGGGAAGAAAAAGTACGTCTTATACGGCGAAAAATACGGTAATTCCTTGCCCCCCCGTGTCACCACATTTACATTAATGACAGACAGTCAGGGCTCCGTTTCCAGCATCAAGCCCTGACTGCAGATCTCTTTTATACACCATGACTTAAAGGACCAGTTTACACTACAGAGATTCTGCCTGAGGAAATTCGGAGCAGATTTTATTAGCAGCCTCCAATCAATCTCAGTGGGAATTCTGCTCCTCAATTCCCACATCAGAAGTTCTGGATTCCAGTCCCCGGACTGCGCCATAGTGAAATGGTCATCTCTTAATGTCCACAGCAAGTTGCCATACAGGGCCGCCAGGGGGGTACAATCTATACCCCTGTAAAGGTCCCGGACCCCAAGGGTGCCCGGCCAGTTAAGGCAATTTCTTTTTTTTTTTCAATGCCAGTGAGTGACTCACTGACTGCTGGAGCCGGCACATTGTACACTGACTCTGTACAGTCGGTCAATCAGTCGCAGATCACAAACAGTGCTACCGCTGCTGCTGCACAGCACGTACCTCCGAGGCGGCCGCTGTCTCTTTAAAACAGCAGCAGTGGATGCCGGGAGGTACGTCCGCTGTGCTCTGCACTTTGACGCTGGCCCTGACGTCACATGACAGCAGTAGCGCTGTGGCGGAGTCCGGAAGAGAAGGCCAGTGGCGTGGAGCAGCAGACATTGCCCAGTGGAGCAGCGCAAAGGAAGAGTCTGCCCTGAGAGGAGGACGGCAGGCACAGAGGTTAATAAGTTAAAATAAAATAATAATATATGACTGGAGCTGGGGCAGAAATGTGTGATGTGGCTTGCAGTGTGGTGGGGGGGGGGGCAAGGACTGAGGCCTACAACTATATGGGGGCAACAATTAGCAACAGAGAGGCCTACAACAGCTATATGGGGGTTGCCCCCATATAGCTGTTGTAGGCCTTTTTTTTTTAGCTAATAGTTGCCCCCATATAGTTTTAGGCCCCTTTCAGAGGGGCCTACAACAACTATATGGGGCAACTTAAACATGGTATGTCTAACCAAACTATATGGGGCCCCCATAAAGTTGGGTAGGGCCCTCTTCTAATAGCTGCCCCAATAAAGTTTGGGTAGGCCCTTCTGTTAATAGTTGCCTCCATAATGGAGGCAACAATTAAAGGGCCTACCCAAACAATATGAAACAACACCATAAAATATAGCTTATTTTGCATAACCTGTTAAGGACCAAGGGTGAATCTGTACGCCCTGGTCCCGCTCCCCCAGTGTGAAGCACGCTCCCTAGCTGAGCACACGTCATACCCAGTATCAGCAGCCTTGACCCACGGTTAATGCTGGGCATCCCCAAATGGGCTGATGCACCACATTAACCCTTTAGATGCCGTGATCAAAGTTGATTGCAGTGTCTAAATGCTTCAGTTAACAGTGCCGGTTAGCTCAGTGGAGCTGATCGGGATATTCGTGGCAAAATTGTGAGTCCCGATCAGCTGAGTTGATGGCAGGAGGGCACTTACCTGCCTCCTCGCCATCTGATCGGTGCTCTGATTCTCTGATTGCATGTTGTAGCTAGAGATGTCGCAAATTGTTCACCGGCGAACAGTTCCCGGCGAATTTAGCATGTTCGCGTTCGCATCGCCGGGTGAACATATGTGAAGTTCGATTCGCCCCCTATACTTTAACATTGCGGTAAACTTTGACCCTGTGAGTCAGAGTCAGCAGACACATTTCAGCCAATCAGCAGCAGTCCCTCCCTTCCAGATCCTCCTACCTCTTGCACAGACGCCATTTTACCCTCATTCAGCATGCTGCAGGCTTAGGAAGTGGAGGGTCAGAGAAGCTGCTCCTGCTGTATAGGGAAAGTGATAGCTAGGTTGCTGCTAGGTGGTGTATTCAGGGTCCAGTTTACTCCTAATGCACTAGTCTAACATCTGCTTTAAGGACAGCACCCAAAAAAGCCCTTTTTAGGGCTCAAATATCAGTCTGTGTGTCTTGCAACAGCTGGAGGCACCCTGGTTACATAGTTACATAGTTACATAGTTACATAGTTAGTACGGTGGAAAAAAGACATATGTCCATCAAGTTCAACCAGGGAATTAAGGGGTAGGGGTGTGGCGCGATATTGGGGAAGGGATGGGATTTTATATTTCTTCATAAGCATTAATGTTATTTTGTTCCATAAATGTATCTAATCCTGTTTTAAAGCTGTTAATTGTTCCTACTGTGACCAGTTCCTGAGGTAGACCGTTCCATAAATTCACAGTCCTCACGGTAAAGAAGGCGTGTCGCCCCTTGAGACTAAACTTTTTCTTCTCCAGACGGAGGGAGTGTCCCCTCGTCCTTTGGGGGGGTTTAACCTGGAACAGTTTTTCTCCATATTTTTTGTATGGGCCATTAATATACTTATATACGTTTATCATATCCCCCCTTAAACGTCTCTTCTCAAGACTAAACAATTGTAACTCCTTTAATCGCTCCTCATAGCTAAGATGTTCCATGCCCCATATTAGTTTAGTCGCGCGTCTCTGCACCCTTTCCAACTCCGCAGTGTCCCTTTTATGGACAGGTGCCCAAAACTGAACAGCATATTCCAGGTGAGGCCGTACCAATGCTTTATAAAGGGGGAGTATTATGTCCCTGTCCCTTGAGTCCATGCCTCTTTTGATACATGACAATATCCTGCCGGCTTTGGAAGCAGCAGCCTGACATTGCATGCTATTCTGTAGTCTGTGATCTACAAGTACACCCAGATCCTTCTCTACCAGTGACTCTGCCAGTTTAATCCCCCCTAAGACATACGATGCATGCAGGTTATTAGTACCCAGATGCATAACTTTACATTTATCCACATTGAACCTCATTTGCCAAGTGGATGCCCAGACACTTAGTCTATCCAAGTCATCCTGTAACTTATGCACATCCTCTATAGACTGTACCGTGCTACAAAGCTTGGTGTCATCTGCAAAGATAGAAACAGAGCTGTTAATACCATCCTCTATATCATTGATAAATAAATTAAACAACAGCGGGCCCAGTACTGAACCTTGGGGTACACCACTAATTACCGGGGACCAATCAGAGTACGAATCATTGACCACCACTCTCTGGGTACGATCCATGAGCCAGTGTTCAATCCAGTTACAAACTAAAGTTTCCAAGCCCAAGGACCTTAACTTACCTGTCAGACGTCTGTGAGGGACAGTATCAAATGCTTTGGCAAAATCCAGAAACACTATATCCACAGCCATTCCTCTGTCAAGGCTTCTACTCACCTCTTCATAAAAGCAAATTAGATTGGTTTGACAACTTCTATCCTTAGTAAACCCATGCTGGCTATCACTTATAATACAATTATCCCCTATGTATTCCTGTATGTAATCCCTTATAAGTCCTTCAAACAATTTACCCACAATGCACGTTAAACTTACCGGTCTATAGTTTCCTGGGGAAGACCTAGAGCCCTTCTTGAAGATTGGCACCACATTCGCCTTGCGCCAGTCCCTTGGCACAATACCAGACACCATAGAATCTCTAAATATCATGAACAGGGGTACAGATATTACTGAACTTACCTCTCTAAGAACTCTTGGGTGTAGTCCATCCGGCCCTGGGGATTTGCTTACATTTATATCACTTAACTTACCTTGTACCATCTCTACATTAAGCCAGTTCAGTACATTACATGATGTGTTACCAGCACTGACCTGGCCAATGTCAGCTCCTTTTTCCCTAGTATATACAGAACTAAAGAACCCATTCAGTAGCTCCGCCTTCTCTTGATCGCCTGTGACAACCTCCCCATTATCATTATTAAGGGGTCCTACATGCTCTGTCCTTTTTTTTTTTGCATTTATATATCTAAAAAAATATTTAGGATTAGTTTTGCTTTCTTTGGCCACCTGTCTCTCATTTTGAATTTTTGCTGTTTTTATTACATTTTTACAGATTTTATTAAGCTCTTTGTACTGTTTAAATGTTATCGCTGACCCATCAGATTTGTATTTTTTGAAGGCAATTTTTTTGTTGTTTATTGCTCTTTTAACATCATGTGTCAGCCATGTAGGATTTAGTTTTAATCGTTTATATTTGTTCCCCTTTGGTATATATTTAGCTGTATAATTATTTAGAGTTGATTTAAAGATGTCCCATTTACCTTCTGTATCAGTATTTGAGAACACTTCCCCCCAGTCTATGTCCTGTAGTGCAGCCCTCAGCCCAGGGAAGTTTGCCTTTTTAAAGTTATATGTTTTTGCCTTCCCCGCCTGTCTTTGTTTTCTACATTTTAAGTCAAAAGTAACTATATTGTGGTCGCTATTACCAAGGTTTTCCCGCACAGTTACATTACCAATCAGCTCTGCGTTGTTGGAAATGATCAGATCCAACAAGGCATCACTTCTTGTTGGGTCCTCCACAAACTGGCCCATAAAATTATCCTGCAATAAATTTAGGAATTGTCGCCCCTTTGTAGTTTTAGCCAACCCCGGACCCCAATCTATATCTGGATAGTTAAAATCTCCCATTATTACCACTGTACCTGCCCGGGTGGCCCTCTCTATTTGTTTATGAAGCCGAACATCTATCTCTTCAGTGATATTAGGGGGTCTGTAGATTACCCCAAATATTATTTTTTCAGTATTTCCCTCCTTTTGTAATTCTACCCACAGTGATTCCACCTCCTCAAAATCATCACACACTATGGCATCGTTCACACTGACTTTCATACCACTTCTTACATACAGACAGACTCCACCACCTTTTCTGTTCATTCTATCCTTGCGAAACAATGTAAACCCCTGCAGATTGACAGCCCAGTCATGCGAGGAGTCCAGCCATGTCTCAGTGACCCCAACTATATCAATATGTTCCTCCAGTATCAAGGCCTCAAGCTCCCCCATTTTATTTGCTAGGCTTCTGGCATTTGTGAACATACACTTTACATTTCCATCCTTTATGTTATTGGGGTTAATGGGATTCAAGGGTGTAAGTTTTATTTTCCTATGAAGCCTATTCCTATTAACTATTCTAACCCCTCCCTCCGCTCCACCCCCAGGTACATTTATAATTCCCACCTCTCTATCTACACTATCTTCCCCCTCTTTGCTGTAGGTTCCCTCCCCCCAAGTCCCTAGTTTAAACACTCCTCCACCCTTCTAGCCATCTTCTCCCCAAGCAAAGCTGCACCCTCCCCATTGAGGTGCAGCCCGTCCCTACGGTAGAGCCGGTAACCGACAGCGAAGTCAGCCCAGTTCTCCATGAACCCAAACCCTTCCTTCCTACACCAGCTTCTGAGCCACTTGTTTACCTCCCTGATCTCCCGCTGCCTCTCTGGTGTGGCTCGTGGTACTGGTAGTATTTCAGAAAATACTACCTTGGAGGTCCTTGCCTTAAGCTTGCGGCCTAAGTCCCTGAAATCATTTTTAAGGACACTCCACCTACCTCTTACTTTGTCATTGGTGCCAATATGTACCATGACTGCTGGGTCCTCTCCAGCCCCGCCCAGCAACCTGTCAACCCGATCCGCGATGTGCCGAACTCGTGCGCCAGGCAGACAACACACTGTTCGGCGATCCCGGTCTTTGTGACAGATTGCCCTGTCTGTCCCCCTAATAATTGAGTCCCCCACCACTAGTACCTGTCTGGCCTGCCCTGTACTCCTCCCTCCCTCCTTACTGGAGCAGACACCCCCCTGGCGGTCAGAGGCGGTATCCTGCTGCAGTTCTGCTAGCTCTGTAATGGCATCCCCCTCATCTGCCAAGCGGGCAAACTTGTTGGGGTGTGCCAGTTCAGGACTAGCCTCCCTGACACTTTTTCCCCTACCCCTCTTTCTAACTGTAACCCAGCTAACTGCCTGACTGTCCTGCAACTCCGTCCCACTGTCCTCCCCCACCTCTATTCCCGAGAGTGCCTGCTCAGTGAGCACGAGACTCCTCTCCATGTTGTTAATGCTTCTCATTGTTGCCAGTCGCCCCTCTAGATCCAGGATCTGGGCTTCCAAACGGACAACTAGCACACATCTCGCACAACAATATGCACCCTCAAACTGTTGTTCAAGGATTGCATACATTGAACAGGATGTACATTGGACTGCATTTTCCAACATGGAGGCCATCTAGTTATGGGGGGAGGGAGGGGACCGCTGGTTGGGAGGGGACCGCTGGTTAAAAGGGGTACTCCAGTGTAAAACTTAAGTTCCTTCAAGCAACTAACTACAGTATTAAAAGGGCTACGAGTTCAGTCCGTGTGTCTTGCAACTGCTGGAGGCACCCTGGTTGGGGACCTCTGCTTAAAAGGGGAACTCCGCTGGCAACCTTTTTTGCTCATTGTCACACTAGTACAAATTACATTTGGTGTGACAGTTGTTCAAATAAAAATCAAAAAAAACTTTTTTGGCTGTGAAATAAAACCAGTGCTGCCTAAAGGGGGCTCTAACTATGTGCTGCCCAATATGGGGGAATGTATGTGCTGCCTAAAGGGGGGATCTAAATATGTACTGCCTAAAGGGGGCTCTATGTGCTGCATAAAGGGAGGCTCTAACTATGTGCTGCCTAATATGGGGGAATCTATGTGATGCCTAAAGGGGGGGGGGGGGTCTAATTATGTGCTGCCTAAAGGGGGCTCTATGTGCTGCCTAAAGGGAGGCTCAACCTATGTGCTGCCTAAAGGGGGGCTCTAACTATGTGCTGCCTAATATGGGGGAATCTATGTGCTGCCTAAAGGGGGGATCTACCTATGTGCTGCCTAAAGGGGGGCTCTATGTGCTGCCTAAAGGGGGCTAAAGCCCGTTATTCCAAACCATGTAGGAATAATAGGTGATTCATGCCCTTTATGGATTAAAACCAGACTCTGCATCAACTATGTAATTTTCCATGGGAGTTTTGCCATGGATCCCCCTCCGGCACGCCACAGTCCAGGTGTTAGTCCCCTTGAAACAACTTTTAAATCACTATTGTGGTCAGAAAGAGTCCCTGTGGGTTTTAAAATTCGCCTGCCCATTGAAGTCAATGGCGGTTCGCCCGATTCGAGAACATTTGCGGAAGTTCACGTTCGCCGTTTGCGAACCGAAAATTTTATGTTCGCGACATCACTAGTTGTAGCCTCCTCTGGGGACAAAAAAAAAAGTAAAACGTGTAAAAAAAAAAAAAGAGTTAATAAGAGTGAATAAAAGTTATAAAAGTTTGAATCACCCCCCCTTTTCAAATTTTTTTTTTATAATGTCATGAAAAATAAGCATACACATATTTGGTACCGCTGCATGTGTAACTGTCCAAACTATTAAATTATAATGTTAGTTAACCCCTTGGGGACCAAGGGTTTTTCCATTTATGCACTTTCATTTTTTCCTCCTCACCTTTTAAAAATCATAACCCTTTCAATTTTTCACCTAAAAATCCATATGATGGCTTATTTTTTGCACCACCAATTCTACTTTGTAATGACCTCAGTCATTTTACCCCAAAATCTACGTAGCACATTTTTTGGGTAAAAATGACACCTTATCTTTATCCTAATACCCAAGAGAATTACACAGAGACACAAAGTAGTGAAAAAGTATATATAATCTTTATTAGTGATGACTGGTTTAAAAACAGAATTAAAAGGAACGACAATGGACAGACTACTGAGGCGTCTGGATAAGGGGAAGAGACAAAACTGGGCTACAAAACATCAATAAAAAATGGGAGAGAATAAATAGACCCCCATCCGGGTGTATATACATGTAAAGGGTATAGGCTGTACAAAAATATACTAGCAATTACATACCAACATATTTAAACATATACACTCAGAATGGCTGTATAGATGTAAATCCAGTATTGCACAATGCCCAGAGAAAAATTTTTTTTATGACCGCACCATGGAGTAAGACAATGAGTAAAGTATACAATTATGAGAGTGATAAGCGGGTAAAAAGATAGAGAGTCCCAGGAACCGGGATAAGACATGCACAAATGTTCAGCAATCGCCGGAATCCTGGAAAATCTGACTCAAGTATAAATCACCCATCTCACATCACAAGAGCATACAGCGGACATCTTACCCTAAGCCAGAACGCCACCCCTACAACGTTGTTTCGCAACAAGCTTCCTCAGGGAGTATATGGTATGAGAGGGAGGTAGATATTTATATACATGTGTAGCCAATAGAAATACAAGATACAAACAAAACAATTAGAGCACCTGAGAGGGGAATCAATGTGGACCGGCGTCCGGACGCCATTGCAGTCATCACTGCGCATGTTCGGCGTGATGATGATGCAGTGCGTCCACTGCGTCACCACGCCGAAAGCTCATAGCAGAACTCCGTACTAGCGGAAGGGTGTGGGAGGTGCGGCGAAATCTCGCGCATGCGTATCACGCTGAGACAGCACGTGACGGCCATCTTGGATGTGGGAAAAGGAGCTGGCAGTACTATTGCGAACATCTTTGGGAAAAACATACAGCAGATAGAAGTGAAGTGTGTGCGAAAACGTGAGAAAAACAGTGACATGCATCAGGTGATATGTGCAAAACCAAAGTGCCATACCGTGATTATGTGCATAAGTGCAGTACATATATTGCAGTGACAGCCAAATATGACAGTATAGGGATATATAACAAATATATCTGTAAAAAATATATGTGAAGATAAGACCTAAATATATATATAAAGATGTGTAACAAGTGCAGATGTGTATGTGATATGTGCGGATGATATTGATCGATATGTGCGAACACATTTATGTGAAAAGGGCTCACTATAGAAATATATGTGAGGTGATAAAGGGTACATGTAGATGAATATACACCAATAAATTAATGTGAGCCTCAAAGGACTCACTGGAGAATATTCAGATGATGTGATGGAGGATACGTCTACTGACATATTTATATGAAATGTGAAAAATATACTGTATGCAAATATCGATGAATTTTAGCATGTTGGATCAAGCCAGCCATTTGATGGACTACTGCAAGGATAATTTCATAAGTTCGTATCTTCCATCGGATCCGGTTAGGGTGCCCTAAAGAAAAGAAAGGGGATAGAAAGAGAAGTGGTAAGGAGAAAAAGGAGAAGAGGAAAGCAGAAAGGAGAAAACAGGGGAGCACAAAAACAAGCAAAGGGGAGGGGGGGGGGGGGAAAGGAGGGGGGGGGGGAAAGGGGGGGGGGGGGGGAAAGGAGGGAGGAAAAAGAGGAGAGGGACCAGAAAAATAAATAAGAGCGAAGAAGAGAGAAAAAAAAAAAAAAAAAAAAAAAAAAAGAAAAAGAAAGAGAAAAAGAGAAAAGGGGGGTACCAAGGGAAAGAACAATAAACAAAAAACAAAAAACAAAGATGAGACATGATGACTACAGAGAAACAAGTTAAAATTAATTAAAACCATATTAAAGTAGAAAAATTAAAACCAGACCAGCTAGCAATACCAAGGGAATAGGAACAAAATAAATCATGTACGTAGAAACGGTGCAAAACTATTGTGCTCATTGAGCCCAAACGGGGTCACAGTTTTCAGGGTAAAAATCCACCTTGATTCCTTCTGTGCAAGAATTTGGCGCCAGTTACCACCCCTAGGGCCAACCAAGACCCTGTCTATGCCTCTTACCTTGAGGAGTTTGCTATCACATCCATGATGTTCTCGGAAATGACGAGGAATTGTTTTCAAAGTAGATAGATCTTCAGTGTCTCTTGCAGCCTCAATCCCCAGGACATGTTCACGTACCCTTCTCCTCAGTTCTCTGGAGGTGAGACCAACATATATTAGGTGGCAGGGACAAGTGGCGTAATAAATTACACCAGATGTGCAACAATTGATGGTGTGTTATAGTAAACTTCTTTTCCCCAGAGGAATTAAAGAATTCTTCAGCTTTCTCAACATTCGGGCATGCTACACATCCCCCACAGGGCCTACAGCCCCATTTGGGACCCTTAGAGCCAAATAGGCCAGTGCTCTGTCTGCTTTTATGGTGGCTGTGCACCAATAAATCTCTCAGATTCTTGGCTCGGCGATATGTGATAGAGGGTTGATTGGATAGATATGATTTTAAGACTGGATCCATTGTCAACACCGACCAATGTTTTCTAAGTGCACGTTGTACTTGTCTCCACCTAGTGTTGTACATAGAAATGTACCTCACCTGTGTATCTGATTTCTGTCTCTTTCTCTGGGTCAGAAGAGTAGATCTTGAAGTGGATTTTGCTCTGTTGTATCCCCTTTGGATGTCAGCACTTCTATAACCACGTTCCTGGAAGCGGTCTTTGAGGTCCTTGGCTTGCTGTTCGAAGAACTCCTCATTAGAACATATTCTCCTCATTCTGAGGAATTGACCTATGGGAATATTGGAAATCAGTGACTTCGGATGGGAGGAAGATGCATGGAGCAACGAGTTAGTTGATGTTTTTTTGCGAAACACATTTGAGTGGATGAATCCACTGTCATCCACGTTCAGGGACACATCCAGAAAGTCAATGTTTTGTCTCCCATATTTATATGTCAATCTGATATTGTAAATATTATTATTCAGATTAGACATGAAGATAGACAGCTCAAGATGGCCGTCACGTGCTGTCTCAGCGTGATACGCATGCGCGAGATTTCGCCGCACCTCCCACACCCTTCCGCTAGTACGGAGTTCTGCTATGAGCTTTCGGCGTGGTGACGCAGTGGACGCACTGCATCATCATCACGCCGAACATGCGCAGTGATGACTGCAATGGTGTCCGGACGCCGGTCCACATTGATTCCCCTCTCAGGTGCTCTAATTGTTTTGTTTGTATCTTGTATTTCTATTGGCTACACATGTATATAAATATCTACCTCCCTCTCATACCATATACTCCCTGAGGAAGCTTGTTGCGAAACAACGTTGTAGGGGTGGCGTTCTGGCTTAGGGTAAGATGTCCGCTGTATGCTCTTGTGATGTGAGATGGGTGATTTATACTTGAGTCAGATTTTCCAGGATTCCGGCGATTGCTGAACATTTGTGCATGTCTTATCCCGGTTCCTGGGACTCTCTATCTTTTTACCCGCTTATCACTCTCATAATTGTATACTTTACTCATTGTCTTACTCCATGGTGCGGTCATAAAAATTTTTTTTCTCTGGGCATTGTGCAATACTGGATTTACATCTATACAGCCATTCTGAGTGTATATGTTTAAATATGTTGGTATGTAATTGCTAGTATATTTTTGTACAGCCTATACCCTTTACATGTATATACACCCGGATGGGGGTCTATTTATTCTCTCCCATTTTTTATTGATGTTTTGTAGCCCAGTTTTGTCTCTTCCCCTTATCCAGACGCCTCAGTAGTCTGTCCATTGTCGTTCCTTTTAATTCTGTTTTTAAACCAGTCATCACTAATAAAGATTATATATACTTTTTCACTACTTTGTGTCTCTGTGTAATTCTCTTGGGTATTATTTGTTTTTCTCTGTATGCCAGAGACAAGGTTGGACCATAGGTCAGTATTTTGCGCCCTTCTTTTTTGGTTATTATCTTATCTTTATCCTGTAGATCCATACATTCAAAATGATACCCTACTTATATAGGTTTGATTTTGTCGTACTTCTGGAAAAAATCATAACTACATGCTTGAAAATTTAAATGTTTAAAATTGTCCTTTCTGACCCCTATAACTTTTAAATTTTTCCGCGTATGGGGTGGTATGCGGGCTCATTTTTTGTGCCATGATCTGAAGTTTTTCATTGTACAATTGGTAATGCAATGGGTCTTTAGGTTCAAAATTTAAAGCGGATTGAGCCGATGTCTGGCATTAATCTCTAAGATGCCGCAATCAAAGTTGACCAGGGCGTTTAAATGCGTAAAATTACCGTATTTATTGGGGTATACCACGCACCAGTCTATAACACGCACCCTCATTTTACCAAGGATATTTGGGTAAAAAAAGTTTTTTACCCAAATATCCTTGGCAAAATGGGGGTATGTGTGTGTGCATGCGTATACCCCGATACACTGCTTCTGACCCTGCAGAAGCCCCCAGGAAAGGCAGGGGGAGAGAGGCCGTCGCTGCCCGCTTCTCTCCCCCTGCCTTTCCTGGGGTCTAGAGCCCTGCTGCCGCTGATTCTCTCCCGCTGGCTATCTGCGCCACTGCCCATTCTCTCCCCCTGACTATCGGTGCCGGCGCCCCATTGCCGGCGTCGATAGCCAGGGGGAGAGAAGTGGCGCTGGCAATGGGGCAGCGGCGCCGATAGCCAGGGGGAGAGAAGGGGCAGCGGCACCCATTGCCGGCACCGCTGCCCCGTTGCCTCCCCCATCCCTGGTTGTATAATTACCTGTTGCTGAGGTCGGGTCCGCGCTGCTTCAGGCCTCCGGTGTGCTTCCCCTGCGTCGTTGCTATGCACTGCACGGCGCGGCGCAATGACGTCATTGCGTCTCGCAGCGCATAGCAACGACGCAGGGGATGCACACCGGAGGCCTGAAGCAGCGCGGACCCGACCCCGGCAATTATACAACCGGGGATGGGGGAGGAACCTTCTCTCCCCCTGTCTACTGATAGCCACAGGGAGAGAAGGGCCGGCAGCAGGGCTCTAGACCCCAGGACAGGCAGGGGCAGAGAAGCCGGCAGCAACGGCAGGTCTCTGCACCTGCAAAGCCGCTGCAGTTCATTGATTTAAAGCGCCCACTTTAAATCATTGAACTGCAGCAGCTTATCGGCGTATAACACGCAGATAGACTTTAGGCTAAAAATGTTTGCCTAAAAAGTGCGTGTTATACGCCGATAAATACGGTATGTAGCACCAATAACACTGATCAATACTGTGCCATGGCAGGCTTCTGTGGCACAGCATTGTTCAGTACATGCAATCATAAGATTACATGTAATAGTCTCCTTTGGGAACTAAAAAATTGTGAAAAAATTGGATAACAACTTAGATAAGCCCCTTCCCTAATAAAAGTTTGAATCACCCTCCTTTCCCCTTTTTCTAATAAAATTATATGAATAAACATTAGTTGATATCGCCGCGTGCGACAATGTCCAGAATTGCATATTTTTGGCGGCTTCATATACCATAAAAAATGTTTAAGAAGTGATAAAAATAATAATGGTACCAATAAAAATAACAGATCATAGCACAAAAATGGGCCCTCACATTTTTCCATATATGGAAAAATAAAAAGTTATAAGGGTCAGAAAAGGGCTATTTTAAGTACGCTAATTTTTGTACAAAAAATTATAGGGGGAAATTTATCAACACCTACGCAAAGGAAAAGTTGACCAGTTGCCCAAAGACCTCTGCACCACTCTTCCTCTACACCGGTTTTGATAAATCTCCTTCATATTTTTTAAGTAGCAAAATAAAACAAAACCTATTTTGGTGAATACCTTTTTTCTTTTAAATCAACTAGTGGCAGAAAGTTAAACATATTTGTAAATTACTTCTATTAAAAAATCTTAATCCTTCCTGTACTTATTAGCTGCTGAATACTACATAGGAAATTCTTTTCTTTTTGGAATGCTCTCTGATGACATCACGAGCACAGTTCTCTCTGCTGACGTTATAATAATAATAACGCTTTGTTTATTGTTGTCCTTAGTGGGATTTGAACCGAAGTCCCCTCCACTGCAAGACAGCAGTGCTAACCACTGAGCCACCATACTGCCCTAAGCATACATCTGCTATGCATGGTTGCTTAAATGGACAGAGATGTCAGCAGAGAGCACTGTGCTCGTGATGTCATCAGAAATGAATTTCCTCTGTAGCATTCAGCAGCTAATAAGTACTGGAAGGATTAAGATTTTTTTAATAGAAGTAATTTACAAATATGTTTAACTTTCTGCCACCAGTTGATTTAAAAGAAAAAAGGTTTTCACCGGAGCACCCCTTTAAGTTGGGTATCATTTTAATCGTATGGGTCTACAGAGTAAGGAATATGTGTGATAATAATAATCATGTTTACCAAAAAAGTGCACTACATAGAAATGGAAGCCCCCAAAAGTTACAAAATATCTATTTATTTATTTTTTCGCCCCACAAATTATTTTGTGCTGTAGATTTTGTGGTGAAATGATTGATGTCATTACAAAGTACAATAGGTCCCGCAAAAAAAAAACAATCCCTTCTATTCCTTCCTCCTTTTTCCTTAGATGATGTGTTAGGGGAGATATGAAAAAGGGTGAAAGAGTAAACCTTGTGCTTTTAAGGCCTTGAGCTGTGTAAGGGGCCCCAAAATTTCTGATGGCAGCCCTGTTGCCAGATCATTTACAATGGCGCCAAATCCACTAAGGAAATTCGGGAAGTAAATTTCCATATTTTTCGCCGTATAAGACGCACTTTTTCTTCCCCAAAACTGGGAGGGAAAAGTTGGTGCATCTTATACGGCGAATACGCATTAAAACCCTGTCCTATTGTGGCGGTCCCTGTGGCCATCAACGGCAGGGACCCACGGCTAATTCAGGACATCACCGATTGCGGTGATGCCCTGTATTAACCCTATAGACTCAGCGATCAAAGCTGACCGCCGCATCTGAAGCGAAAGTGACACTAACCCGGCTGCTCAGTCGGGCTGTTTGGGACCGCCGCTGTGAAATCGCGGCGTCCAGAACAGCTTACAGGACACCGGGAGGGACCTTACCTGCCTCCTTGGTGTCTGCTCCATGCCGGCACTCTCCTTCATCGTCATCACGTCATCGCGCATGCCGTTCCGTCATCCAATAGGAGCGGCGTGCGGAGCGACGTGATGGTGGCGACCGAGAGTGAGGATACCGGACAGCAGAGACGTTCCGGAGTGACGGGGACACCCCGGGGACGCGGCGATAGCGATGGAGGGCGACATCCAGGGCAGCGGTGACGAGCGGTGACGAGTCCGGAGCGGCGGGAACATGTGAGTATTACCTCCTATACCAGTGGTCTTCAACCTGCGGACCTCCAGATGTTGCAAAACTACAACTCCTGGGAGTTGTAGTTTTGCAACATCTGGAGGTCCGCAGGTTGAAGATCACTGTCCTATACTTTACATCGTATTTGGTTGGGAATCTTTTTTTTCTAGATTTTCCTCCTTTAAAATTGGGTGCGTCTTATATGCCGGAGCGTCTTATATGGAAAAATACGGTACTCACTGAATTTCCTCAGTGTGAACATATCCCAAATCCAGATGCACCCCTGGTAAGTTTGCCGTGCCAGCCAGTGGCACACTGTAGGCTCTCACTGCCTTTTTGCCTCTTTGGACCAGCGGAATAAAGGTGATTTTCTTGGTTAAATAGCACAGATAGAAAATATAAAGGTAGAATGCGTACTAGTGCCCTACGTGATATGTTAATCTGTCAGCTGTTTGCATCGCTTGCAGCAGGTGACAGATTCCCTTTAATAATTACAGGATTGATGATGTGTTCGCATCACTTTATGCTGTTATTTACATTGATACTTTGGTTAAGAGTAATTTGTTTACAAAACATCGACCTGTTACACTGGATATGTAAGTTGGAGGCCTACACGACACGGGGGCGCGCTGAGCAGCTCCACTGCATCACAAGGCAACATGGTCGTATAAAGGGAAGGTTGGTGACCTATGACAAACTCCCTTTTAATTAAATATGAGAGACAAATAGTAGTGATAGAAAAATACTAAAATAGCATAAACATGGGATTTAAAGGGGTACTCCGGTGCTTAAACATCTTATCCCCTATCCAAAGGAGAGGGGATAAGATGCCTGATCGCGGGAGTCCCGCCGCTGGGGACCCCCAGGATCATGGAAGTGGCACACCCTTTGTAATCAGTCCCCGGAGCGTGTTCGCTCCGGGTCTGATTATGGTCGACCGCAGGGCGGGCGGCGTGTGACGTCACGCCTCCACCCCGTGTGACATCACGCTCCGCCCCTCAATGCAAGCCTACGGGAGGGGTCGTTATAGATATCAAGCCCCCTCCCAGCGGCTTGCATTGAGGGGCGGAGCATGACGTCACACGGGGCGGAGGCGTGACGTCACACGCCGCCGGCCCTGCGGTCGCCAGTAATCAGTCCAGAAGCGAACACGCTCCAGGCACTGATTACAAAGGGGGTGCCGCGTGCATGATCACGGAGGTCCCCAGCTGCAGGACTCCCGCGATCAGGCATCTTATCCCCTATCCTTTGGATAGGGGATAAGATGTTTAAGCACCAGAGAACCCCTTTAAGAGGCAGAGTGCATACAATATAAGGCCAGGCAGGGCAGAAAATGGCTCATAGATGACAAAGATCAAACCCAGAGGATGGAAACCACATTAGGTTATAAAATATTGCATGTTTTCTGAAAGCTTGTAGACATCCCGGACATACTTCCAGCAGATGTAGTACAATGTACATCAATAGAGCAATTTCATTGTGCTGGGGATACGGCTGTCCTGAGAATAAGCCATTAATTAGAAAGGTAGAAGAGATGGACGGATGGTCTTTATCTGCTGCCAGCATACTGTCCTATGTAAATCCCTAATCTGTGCAGAGCCGGCGGTGTCCTTGTAGATTACGGGCCCTTCACTTGGGTCTTATGTGTTATCACTAGTCCAGAATGATGCTGAATTAACAAGTAGTGACCCTCTAATTTTCCAGGAATGGGATTTATATAGGATTTAGAACCATGCCATACGGTCTTGTTTCCATGGGTGTTAATGTTTTTCATCGTTCTTATGTGTTCGGCATTGTTCTGTTTATATCTGCTTTATAGTGAACTGAATACAGATGGAGCACATGAGTTTGTCAGTGGGATATCATGATGTGTTATTCAAGACAAAAAGAGGAATTCGTCAGGCTATTTAGAACCTTTTTTTCTAAGTCTAAAATAGTCACACAAAAAGTCTCTCACTTCCCATGCGACTTTTGTGAGACTTTTGCTTTTGAAAGTGAACTACAATTTGCAGTGCTTTAGACTAGTGTTATGCAGTGGGCACCTATTCATTATGTGTGACTTTTCTCTGAAAGTCGCAAAAAAAAATCGCAGCTGCCGAACGCTTGGATCGGGCAGTCGTGACATCACGGCCACGCCTCTCGTGACACCACATCACACCCCCTCAATGCAAGTCTGTGGTAAGGGTCGTTGTGGGCCTGCTATTCTGCCTACTCATGTCTATTAGTTTATTTTGGGGCAGTTGCTACGTAATCTCATCTCACAGCGGATCAATAGGTGTAATTGCAAATAGATAGAGAGCCGGCACTGTAGTGTATGTAGTCTGGCGATCCCGTGGTGTGCTGAAGCTGTGCTGTTATGAATGGACGGGTGGCATAAATGTCAGGGGTGCGCTTACATGGAACATGTAGTGTAGCTAAATGTGACGAGTAAGAAAGTACATAAACGCACTCACCCGGTTTCATGCCAAAGAAGGGGTAACTTTATTCCAGGAGTTACATGGAATAGAGGAATCAAGGTCGTGAAGAGAAAGGAGGTAGAGCCCGGCCAAGCTCATGGAACGACGGTCCCGTTTTGCAGGTTCTCTGCTCTTGGTCACGCATGTGTAGTGTTTTACTTTTTATTATTTGTTAGTGTAGTGTAGTGTTTTTAGGGTACATTCACACAGGCAGGGGTTCACAGTAAGTTTCCTTGAAGGAAACCCACTGTAAACCCGCTCGTGTGAATGTACCCCGCCCCAAACCTTCAGCTGTGGCAAAATGACAACTCCCAGAATGCACTGACAGACCGTACATGCTAGGAGTTGTAGTTTTACAACAGCTGTAGGCACACTGGTGGGGAACCACTGAGTTAGAAAACAGACTCTAGCTCAGTGATTCCAACCCATGGGCCTCCAGCTGTTGCAAGACTACAACTCCCAGCATGTACGGTCTGTCAGTGCACTCTGGGAGTTGTAGTTTTGCAACAGCTGGAGGCACACGGGTTGAAATCACTGAGTTAGGAAGCATACTCTAGCTCAGTGTTTCCCAACCAGTGTGCCTACAGCTGTTGCAAAACTACAATTCCCAGCACGGCCAGACAGTCAGGGATGCTGGGCGTGTAGTTCTGCAATATCTGGCCCTTCAGATGTTGCAGAACTACAACTCCCAGCATCTCTGACTGTCTGGGCATGCTAGGATTTGTAGTTATGCAACAACTGGGAAAGAACAGTTTGGAGACCGCAGGGGATTGGAGGGGGTGGCAAAACTGCCACCTCGCTCTTATCCTTTAGGCTGGTCGGAGCTGTCTCTGACAGCTCCGATCATGCTTATTTTCCGGGAGATCGGGTCACCAGTGACCTGATTTGCCCGGATCACGGCAAATCGCAGGTCTGAATTGACCTGCGATTTGCTGCGATCGCCGACATGGGGGGGTCTCAGGACCCCCCTAGGCATTGCCACGGGATGCCTGCTGATAGATATCAGCAGTTATCCCGGTCCGATCACCGCCCGGTGAGCTGCGGTGATCGGAAATACGTAGGGCGTATGGATACGCCCTCCATCCTTAAGTGACGGGACACAAGGGCGTATGCCTACGCCCTTCGTCCCCAAGGAGTTAAAGGAAATCTGATCTGTCACCAGTGTCACCTGCACTAACCTGTCAGTACCGACAGGTAGTGCAGGTGACACTGATGACAACGGCACTTGCCTTGTCCCGTTCTGTGTAGGGGATCTCCGGTAATCTTCGCCGTTAGCTTCAGCAACAACGTAATCTCCTCTGTTTACAAGCAGCAACAACGGAACCTAAACGAGGGGGGGAAAAACAGGGACATATAGCCGTGTGAACACACCCTAAGGTACCTGTTGCCTTCTGCAACCCATCAATATTTGCTTTACTTGGCCATTTTTGGTATAAAACATTCCATATTGCCCATTTTCTTTAATAGTGTGCTAGAGTTGGAAGTGATGGAAATGTCTGAGGAGCACCAACGAGTGTGGGCCACTTACAAGTCACTCTAGAGAACCATTAGGAGTCTGAGTGAAAATCTTCTGATACGTTCCTCTAGAATCTCACTAATCTTTCAGAAGTCAGACGTTTGATCCTGACCAAGGTGTTACGTGGAGCGAGTACATTCTTTAAGGCATCTCCTGTGGTTTCTTAGCATAGACACATCTGAACTGTAGATTTCCTTGGGGAGGAATCAGTCTTTGAATAAAACATTCTGCTATGAGTATAGTGGATGAATAGTATATTACTTATATATGTAACCAAAGAATACCAGGTATAATGCATGCTGATAACCTATTCTCTTAATACTTACCTTAGATTGATGGCACAACATGAGCTTTGTTTCAAGATTTCTTCTTTGTGTGCAAGCAGACATTTACACTTGGAAAGATCCTCTGAATAATTTGCTTCTCATTTTTCTCAGTCACCGTTTCTAGTATGGTGGTATGGTAATATATATCACTGGATGATACATCAAAGTCATGTAGGATGAAAATGAGTATAATTATGTGCACAGCAAAGCATATTTTCTCACCTGTGTCTGTCCAGACACTTGACAGTTCTAGAACATTCCATGGATGACTTAGAATTTATAGACATAACATAGCTGTGGGGGGCAATGTTTCTCATTGAAGAGAGCCAGCAATGCTTTATGGGAGAAAGTATGCAAATGAAATAAGCAGAAAGCAAATTGACCCTCTAGTGCCACCTTTTGGCAGTAGCTTTCCTGTAAGCCAATTTCTAAACTCCGCATTTAAACCAGGGACAGGGTACTTGCTACTCGTTGGCGCAACTACAGAGTAGGGTACTGGCTGGCTGAGATGCCCTGGATGCAGCTCTGAGACGAGTATTAACTTTCATTAAAGAACTCCATCTATGAGACCCAGAGCTGCATCAAAGTCACATAAGGCAGCCAGCACCCTGCTTTGTATTGCTGAGGTGCAAGAACCCCGAAACAGCTGCCTATATATAGGTTTCTGGCTCAAATAATGTACATGATCCTAATGCAAGACTTGTTTAAGGAAAACAGTCACCCTTATCACCCACACTAAATCCAATACACTGGGTTATAGTGTGGGTGATCAGGGGTCCAAGGAGGGGTCACTTACCAAAATCGGTCCAGTGGTTCCTTTGATATTGGAGAATTTCTGTTGCTCAATTGAGTTAATTGGGTGCTGGAGGCGGGGCCCCCCAACGGCTGCCTATTCCCTGCTTCTTTTAGCCTCCTCTACTACTGGCCCCTCTAATATCATATTCAGCGACTCAATGTCCTTGTGATGTAAGTCGCATGTCATGTGAGAGAAGCACTCAAAACAAAGCGCATGCGCTATTCTTTGACAGTCGTCTCTCTCCTAATCATGTGAGAGCTGAATCTTGCGAGAGAGCGACTGTAAAAGAACGGCTGCACTCAAGTGACATGCGACTCACACCACTAGGACGCTGAGTCGCTGAATGGGAAGAGGCTAAAACATAATGTTTTTATGTTAACCATATTTTGGAAGAATTTTTGGTGATGTATTTTCTGATTTTCCATTTTACTGTGTATATATTAAGATAATCCTAAAATCTTGCAGTTTCTATTCTGGCCACTAGGCCTAAAACTAAGCTGCAACTTCCTGTTTTGTACATAAAATTTCCCAGCTGTCTTCTCCTTATCACCATAGACAGGAGTTCTGTGAGAGATGACTCCAAGCAAGATGGCATCCCATTATAATGTACAAAAAATGTACAAAAAAATTGCAGTCAGAATATAGAAGCAGATTAGAAAAAAAGAACATCTGTTTCTACTCTGTTTCATAATATATCATATGGGACAATAAATTGATGAATTAAAAAAGAAACTCCAGCAATAAAAAATCCAACAAAAAAACCTATAGTGTATCCATTACCTCCAAAAACATGTTGCAGCAAAATGTCCAAAGTTTTGATTGGTAGGGCTCTGTTCAGGTGCCCATCTATCACTAGAATGAGCAGGAAGAAGTACGCACTTAGCGCTGCTTAGAAAGTTATGAGATCAAAAGGAGCGTGTCTGTGCTGAAATGGGTGGAGTGACCAATGTGTGGGAGGTAAATAAGTCACCTCCCACCTTGAAACAAAGAATCCTTGGGATTGTAGTGTGATGGAGGCCATGGAAACTGAAAGTAGCTAGTTCCCAAAAACAAGCCAGCAGCGTGGTGGGGGGACACAGGACATGGCCATTTACCACCAACACAAGCACAGATCCTTGGTAAGCATGTCCATTCCTGCATGAATGACACTTAATAACTAAAGTCACCTTATGTTGGATGACCCCTTTAAAGGTTTTTTTTAAAAGCTAAAATGACAAAGAAAGGAATCACCATCCCTAAAAATCTCTGAGATCGAGAGGGGTTAAAGGGTTGGATATCAACTTACAAGGCAGCGACCTCCAATAGATGGTGCTGGAGAGATAGTTTTCTGTCTAGAAAAGAGCTAATTTTTATACATAACATAAAAAATATTCTAGATATCCATAAAGTTGTTCACTTACAACCACAGAAGGGCCTACATGGAGTACTGCAGTCAGGATAAGAGGGATGGATTTTCTTTGGCTTTTCAACGCTTTAGGATATTTTGATTCCAAGATGGCATCTGCTAACAAATAGAGGTTGAGAGGTTATACAAATGAGTAGAAAAATAACATTGATCTGCTATAAACTCTGATTATTTTGCACATTGATTTTCAGACAAACATTCACAAGCCTCTCATGAGAGCTCAGACGGATATGGTAAATTCTAGCAAATATTCGCATTCACTCGCAATGAGAATACACATGTTTTTCCAGCCTTGACAAATAGATCCTCCTGTGTTTGTCATTTACAATTTTGCATGGCTGAATATTTTTGTTTTTGTTTTTGCGCAACAAAATGTTTGTTGTCACACACTGTGTTTGTCAGATTTTTATGATTATCTTTTGACTGCCGTAACAGGGATTTATGTCTTCTCCTTTGTGTACAACTTGATAAGAGGGATTCTATTGAAATGCTAACCAGTAGGCACAGAAAGGAAGTGTGGATGATTTTTTTTCCCTTCTCCACTTGTACAGTAGGGCCACTTCTGTCACGTATCACTGGCAAAAATTGGAGGGCAATGTTTTTTTATCACACAAAGCAACCTCTGCAGTGCAAGACACATTGGGGAAGTTTTATCGATGTCCTTCAGTTCTTAAAGTTTTCTTAAAAAAAGGCTGTGGCCATAAGATTCCATGATGTTTAAATAGCCTAGGGTGCCCTGATCACACATTTTTACAGTTTTGCGATACACCCTTCCATTCCTGAGATATGAGGGTTTATAGTTATCTGACAATTCAGGGATTCAGTCAGATGGGTGTGTGAACTTAATTTTAATAATGGGAGGGAATATCAGGAGATAGGTGGGATTATAAAAGTCAGGGGGGGGGTGTATTAGGTATAAACGCCCCTCAATGTACAACATTGAATGTTGTACATTGAGGGGCGTTTATACCTAATACACACCCCCTGACTGTATAATCCCACCCATCTCCTGATATGCTCTCCCATTATAAAAATTAAGTTCCTGCCCTTCGGACTGATTTCCTGAATTGTGAGACCCTCATAACTCAGGAGCAAAAGGGCATATTAACCCCTTAAGGACCGGGCGTTTTTTGGTTTTTGCTCTTTTGCTTTTTCCTCCTTACCTTTAAAAAATCATAACTCTTTAAATTTTGCACCTAAAAATCTGCATTATGGCTTATTTTTTGCGCCACCAATTCTACTTTGTAATGATATCAGTCATTTTACCGAAAAATCTACGGCAAAACGGGGAAAAAACATCATTGTGCGACAAAATTGAAAAAATACAGCCATTGTGTAACTTTTGGGGGCTTCCGTTTCTACGTAGCACATTTTTCGGTAAAAATGACACCTTATCCTTATTCTCTAGGTCCATATGGTTAAAATGATACCCTATTTATATAGGTTTAATTTTTATTACTTCAGAAAAAAATCATAACTACATGCAAGAAAATTTATACGTTTAAAGCTGTCATCTTCTGACCCCTATAACTTTTTTATTTTTCCGTGTTCAGGGCGCTATGAGGGTTCATTTTTTGCACCGTGATCTGAAGTTTTTGTCAGTACCCTTGCATTGATCTGACATTTTGATCGCTTTTCATTCATCTTTTCATGATATAATAAGTGACCAAAAATACGCTATTTTGGACTTTGGAATTTTTTTGCGCGTACGCCATTGACCGTGCGGTTTAATTAGCAGTATATTTTTTTAATTCGGATATTTCCGCACGCGGCTATACCACATATGTTTATTTTTGTTTTTATTTACACAGTTTTTTTTTATTATTGGAAATGCCGGGTGATTCACACTTTTATTAGGGGAAGGGATAATTCAAAGGGTTAAGGATTTTTTTACACTTTTCTTTTGCAATATTATAGCCCCCATAGGGGGCTATAACATTGCATTTACTGATCTTTAACAGTGTTCAATGCATCTCCATAGGGATGCAATGATCAGTGTTTTCGGCGATTGATTGCTCAAGCCTGGATCTCAGGCTTGAAGCATTCAATCGGCAATTGGACTGCAGGAAGGAAGGTAAGAGACCTTCCTCCTGTAGTACAGCTGTTCGGGATGCCGCGATTTCACTGCGGCGATCCCGAACAGCTCCCTGAGCTAACCAGCACTTTTTACTTTCACTTTTAGCCGCGTGGCTCAGCTTTGAGCGCGCGGCTAAAGGGTTAATAGTGCGTGGCACCGTGATCAGTGCCGCGCGCTATTAGCGGCGGGTCCCGGCTTCACTTTGACACCGGGCCCGCCGTGATATGATGCGGGGTCACCGTGGGACCCCGCGTTATATCACGGGAGCGGGACCAAGGACCTACTCATACGTCCTTGGTCCTTAAGGAGTTAAGAACCTGTGAAAAGGTGTGTGATCAGGGCACCCTTGGTTATTTAATAACAGCATCATTTCAATATTTTGGGTTGGTCACTGGATATAGCATCAGGCATCAATTGATGAACAGGTCTAATCTGTTTTCAGTCAACGTCTCAAGGTCAGATTCATGGGACTTGAAGCTGGAGACGTAATAGGGCCCCCCTCGAAGTTTGCACCAAAATTTACACTGGTGTAACGTACAAGTTGAGCATTTGCCCATAGTAACAGCCTGATTCCATTTTAACAGGCTTTTTTTTTTTCTAACGAAATAAGCAATATGATTGGTTACTATGGGCAACTGCTTCACATTTCCTTTACACCAATTATATTAAATACTCCCCATTTAATTTTTTTCTAGGAAGAATTTAAAGGGGTACTCTGCCGCCAAACATCTTATCCCCTACGTGACATCACGATACTCAGTCCCCTACACCGCCCGTCATCACCCACAGAGCGATCCTCGCTCTCTGCAGCTGAAAAACGGGGGTGCTGCAGGAGAGATCGCAGGGGTCCCCAGCGGCGGGAGATGTTTAGCGCTGGAGTATCCCTTTAAGGGTATTCTCACTAAATAGTTAATCTTTTTCCACATGAAAGATCATAATTAGATGATGGGTGTCCAACTTCTGTGACCCCACTGATCACCAGAGTATAAACCATTTTTTGCCTAGGTTTGAAATCTCTAAATGTGGCTCCATAGAGAATAAATGAAGTACTGGCTACATAACAGGGCCATTTTCCCTTCATTCATGTGACCAGCCTGGGTCCCATCAATTTGATTCCCACTGATCATCTCACCTAGTTTTCATCTATCTTATGGATAGGGGATAACTTTAAATTGTGTGAATACCCCATTAAGAATCCCACTAGCAACATTTATCCTCTATCCATGAAAAAAGTGGTAAATGTACGAGTGCTGAACGTCCAACTGTGGGGACCCCTATTAATCATGAGAATGATGGTCCTAAATTCTCCTGTGTGGATGGAGTGGTAGTATGCTCGCTGCTCAATAAGCTGTCTTTGGGACTGACAGAGATAAATGAGCAAAGTACTCAGCTAGCGATGTCCCTTCCATAGACAGTAAATGGAGAAATGGTCAGGCATATTACTATGTAGGGAACTCCATTCTCATGGTTGCCAGTAGTGATGAACGACCCCCCCCCCCCCTAAAAAAACAAAAAACAAAAACATTTAGAGAAGTTTTGCTCAAATTGGCGCAAATTTATTTCAGATTCGATGGGAGATTTAGATTTATAGATTTATCTTGGCTCTACACTGGCTGGCGCTAGGTACAGAGCGTCTGGCAAAGTGAGTGTGAAGAGATAAGTGGGGATGCATAGAACAGTAAGCAGATCATAGAACATGGCTGATTACTGTTTAGAAGTATAGCTTCTTTACTGGGAATGCTCCCAGCCCCGGAAACGTAAACTGAGCAGCTTTTATGCCTCACTGTTCAGTAAGTACAGGAAAAGGCTGTCTCGGCATGCTGATAGTTGTAGGTTGGCAACAGCTGTAGAGCAACAGGCAGGGATGGCTCTGCCTATAGGCAAAATAATTAATTAATAAATAATTAATTTAAAAAAAAAAGTGAATTCAAATATAGAAAAAAAACAGATGGTCGCACATCTACAATATGCACATTGATCTAAGGCTTCTTGGCAAAATGTATTAAACTAGCAGGTCGTTCGTGTACTTAATGATCATAAAGTGCAAGTCCGATGCACGGCCACCTGTAAGTAGCGGGTCCCTAACATCCCTAGCATAATAAAAAAATAAAAAAGACCTCATATAAATATATTGTCTAGAATCAAAAGCTTATTATGACTACCAAAATGATGAGGGAAAAACAAAAATATTTTTTAACATGTATTATTATTATTTTAAGGATTTGCACATCATAATATTTAATGTTAGCTAATTGTGCAAGATGTCTTGTAGAGGAGCTTACAAATGGGACCTGTGTGCTTAGGAGAAGAAAGGGTCATTTTCCAGCCTGGCAGGGACATGAATGCACATTTCCTGACAGTTACTGTGGACAATCCTTGGCGGTCACGTTTAGCGCTCACAAAGCTAATGCAAATTCTGCTTCAGTTCAAACAAAAACACTTTCCAGTCAAGATGACGTCTACTAGTAAATGAGGCTGGCTGCAGGCGGACAGGAAGACGAGGGGATGGAGAACAAAACCGGGTGGGGGATTGAGCAGAGACAACTGCAGGAAGATGAAAAAGGGTGCAATGAGGACAATGAAATAGTAAAAAAGCAGTTTAATAAAAGAATGTATTTATTTCAAACATTGAGACTAAAAATGTGGTATACTAATGGCTAGGGGGGCAGGGGTCTTAGAGGAAGGAAGGGGTTTATTCAGTGATCCCATTAAGTTCCTTACAGTCCTTCTTTCCTCTGCTAAAAATAGTTTGCAGTAGGGAGCAATATCTGTGAGGCACATGTGGTTGCCCAGTACTGGATGGTGTTTCCCCATACCTTTGCTTCCCCGTCAGGCAGTGTCCCTCATTGTCCCCAGGGCCCCCTGCAGTTGTCTCCCCCATGTAAATATGTTGTGTATTAAATTGTGTGTTGTATCTTTAATAAATGTACCATGTGATTTTACCCAGGAGGTACTAGTGACCAGCTAACCCCAAAGGAGACCTATGGGCTCCGTGCTTGTCTCCCCAAATAAACCCTGGGTGGAGCTAGCTTCTCTCTCTTGTTCCTGGAGTCCAGTGCAGTCAAGTCATCTTAGTGTGTGTGTCCAGAACATTGGAGACCTTAAATCAAGTCCTGCAGCTACAAGTAAAGTCCTGCAGCCTCAAGTAAAGTCCTGCAGCCACAAGTCAAGTGCAAAGTAAGCTAAAGTCACAGTCCTGTCAGTCAAGTCAAGTCTTCTGTCTATCCAGCATGGCCTGCACTAAATTCTCCTGTTTACTACAAGTCCCAGCAAACCTGTGAGGTCTCTGTGTCACTGGTCACCTCCTTGGGCCCTAGCTGTACTGCATAGACTGTGACAACTGTCTACCCTATGTAAAGCTACAGTTGTCCATAACTTGGCTTCAGTGTCTTCATTGCCGCCGTGCCTAGCCCAGGATCCAGCGGGTGGTTAAGGCTAAACCACACCCTGGCATCACAAACACAAGGGGTTAATACCATCTGCCCCTCAGGCAACAACATCTGCCCTGCATCCCCCCCCCCCCCATACCACACACATATAGAGAGCCTGTTAGTCCTGATTCCCTCACTCACACATAAAAGTAGCCTGTGGGACCTGTTGCCCTTTGTCCTCTAATAAAGAAGGTGTGCTTTCTTGTTCACACACAGAGCCCACAAGTCATTCTTCCCCTACCCACCCATAAAAAGAGCATGTGAGTCCTGCTTCCCTCGCGCTGCACAGATGGGCTGTGAGTCCTGCTTCCTCCACCCACACATAGAGAGCCTATGAGTCCCGCTTCCCCCAACAACATATAGAAAGAACCTGTAAGTCCCGCTTGCCCCTCCCACACATAGGAAGACCCAAGTCCCACTTCCCCCACCCACACGTAGAGGAAGCCTGTGAATCCTTATTCCCCTATACACCCATAGAAAGAGCCTGTAAGTCCTGCTTTCCCCATGTACACATAAAAAGAACCTGTAAGTCTTGTTTCCCCTGCCTACAAATGGAAAGCCTGTGAGTTCTGCTTCCTTTACTCACACATAAAAAATACTTTAATTCCTGCTTCCTTAACTCACATGTAGTCAGCCTGTGGGTCCGGCTTACCCGACAAAACATTGAAAAAGCCTGTGAGTCCCACTTCTCCTACAAACAGATAGTAGAAGCCTATGAGTCCAGTTTCCCTTTGCCAACACATAGAGAGTGCCTTTGAGTCCTTGTTCCCCCACCCACACATAGAGTGCCTGTGAGTCTTTGTTCCCCCACCCACACATAGAGTGCCTGTGAGTCCTTGTTCCCCCCCCCACACATAGAGAGTCTGTGAGTCCTGCTTCTCCCACCCACCCAGAGTGATTGACAGTTATACAAACACAGGAAAATCTGGTAATTCTTGTGTATAGTCTTTCAGAACATAACATGGGATATGTGGTATTTGGGTGAGAGCGTAGTGGCTGGGTGCTCTATAAGCCCAGTATAGTCTCAGTAGAAAAACAGCAACCAATCTTCTTTCTTTATATATATTTTATCAATATTTGGCTGCTTTCACACTATTAAATGTATCCGTTTTAAAGATCCGTTCAATGTTCCGTTATAAAAACCCTGAAAATCGTCCGTTAAACGGCCGTTACAAAATCCTATACGGACGTTAGAAAGTCCCAATATGGTCTATGGGATTTTTACATTATCCTTTTTAACCCGTTATCGCCCGTTATCAATAACAGACATTATTTTGTGAGGAAAGATGCATGCTCTATTTCTTCTGTTCATTCTCCCGTCACAAAATAACGTCCATTATTAATAACAGGCGATAACGGGTTAAAAAGGATAATGTAAAAATCCCATAGACCAATAATGGGATTTTCTAACGTCCGTATAGGATATTGTAACGCCCGTTTAACGGCCAATTTTCAGGGGTTTTATAACGGAACATAGAACGGATCTTTAAAACGGATACATTTTATGGTATGAAAGCAGCCTTACAAACAAATCCAACAATAAGTACGGTAATCACCGAAAGTGTGTCAAGATCGTCCGCAGGACGATCTTGACACACTTTGGGTGATTACTTATTGTTGGATTTGTTTGCAATATTGACATAATATATTTAAAGGAAGAAGATTGGTTGCAGTAACTATAGCGTATGTGTTCATTTTTCTACTAATACTTGTGTGTAGGCAGGGAAGCACAAGATTAGTGTCCTGACCCTTGATAAAGCCGGTTCCCTCCGGTGAACCATCGGGGCCCGGGGGGGGACGGGACGGGACACTATTGTATGCATTTTAAACTGCAACCTCGAGTTGGATAGAGGAGTAACTCATAGGATCCCAACAAGGGACCCATTATAAAATAATTGATCCATTTATATGGCATAATATATCTCCAACTTACTAGAAGCCCAGGAGGGCCTATAAACCAACTGTCACGATTCGGCTTACAGGTAGTGGATCCTCTGTGTCAGCGAGGGATTGGCGTGGACCATGCTGGTGGACCGGTTCTAAGAGGCTAATGGTGTTCACCAGAGCCCGCCGCAAAGCGGGATGGTCTTGCTGCGGCAGTAGCAACCAGGTCGTATCCACTAGCAACGGCTCAACCTCGCTGACTGCTGAGAAGGCGTGGGACAGAAGGACTAGGCAGAGGCAAGGTCAGACGTAGCAGAAGGTCGGGGCAGGCGGCAAGGTTCGTAGTCAAGATGGATAGCAGGAGTTCAGGTAACACAGGCTTTGGACAACACTAAACGCTTTCACTGGCACAAGGCAACAAGATCCGGCAAGGGAGTGCAGGGGCAGTGAGCAGATATAGCCAGGGAGCAGGTGGAAGCCAATTAAGCTAATTGGGCCAGGCACCAATCATTGGTGCACTGGCCCTTTAAGTCTCAGAGAGCTGGCGCGCGCGCGCCCTAGAGAGCGGAGCCGCGCGCGCCAGCACATGACAGCAGGGGACCGGGACGGGTAAGTGACTTGGGATGCGATTCGCGAGCAGGCGCGACCCGCTGTGCGAATCGCATCCCCGACGGCCATGTCAGTGCAGCGCTCCCGGTCAGCGGGACTGACCGGGGCGCTGCAGGGAGAGAGACGCCGTGAGCGCTCCGGGGAGGAGCAGGGACCCGGAGCGCTCGGCGTAACAGTACCCCCCCTTTAGGTCTCCCCCTTTTTTTGTCCGACAACTGCTTTACCTGGGACGAGGACTAGTGTTGAGCGGCATAGGCCATATTCGAATTCGCGAATATTCGCGAATATATGGACGAATATTCGTCATATATTCGCGAATATTCGCATATTCGTTATATTCTCGTTTTATTTTCGCATATGCGAATATTCGCGTATGCGAAAATTAACATATGTGAATATTAGCATATACAAAATTAGCATATGCGAACATTCGCATATGCGAAAATTTACGCATATGCGAATTTTCGCACGCCAGTCTCACACAGTAGTATTACAGCCTTCTTTACACCACACAAGCTGGAAGCAGAGAGGGGTGATCACTGTGATGTGTAATGTGAAAAAAAAAAAAAAGAAAAAAAAACGAATATTCGTAATTACGAATATATAGCGCTATATTCGCGAAATTCGCGAATTCGCGAATATGCGATATTCACGAATAATATTCGAATTGCGAATATTCGCGAGTAACACTAACGAGGACACCGGGAGTGAATGGAGGGTTTCCTCAAAGGCAGGCAGTACAGCAGGAGTGGGAATGGGGAGGGAGGGCAGAGGGCGAAGCCTGGCACGGGGCAGTGTGTCACCAGGACGGGGGCCATGAGGAGGCACTGAGGCTTGCCTGACGGGACTGGGAGGGGGGGAGAGGCACTTCCTATGGCAAGCAGAGTCCCAGTTCTTGATCTCCCCGGTGGTCCAGTCAAGGGTGGGAGAATGAAGCCGGAGCCATGGCAGACCGAGGAGGACCTCAGAGGTACAGTTGGGAAGGACGAAGAACTCAATCACTTTGTGATGGGGTCCAATACACATCAAGAGGGGTTCTGTGCGGTAACGCACGGTGCAATCCAATCTGACTCCGTTGACCGCGGAAATGTAGAGCGGCTTGACGAGACGGGTCACCGGGATGCAGAATTTATTCACCAAAGACTCCAAAATGAAATTCCCAGAGGCACCAGAGTCCAAGCAGGCCACGGCTGAGAGGGAGGAGTTGGCTGAAGGAGAAATCCGCACGGCCACCGTGAGACGTGGAGAAGCAGACTTTGAACCAAGGGACGCCACACCCACGTGAGCTGGGTGCGTGCGTGCGTTTCCCAGACGTGGAGGACGAATAGGGCAATCCACCAAGAAATGCTCGGTACTGGCACAGTACAGACAAAGATTTTCTTCCCTACGGCGATTCCTCTCTTCCTGGGTCAGGCGAGACCGATCCACTTGCATGGCCTCCTCGGCGGGAGGCCCAGGCGTAGACTGCAAAGAATGCTGTGGGAGAGGTGCCCAGAGATCTAAGTCTTTTTCCTGGCGGAGCTCCTGATGTCTCTCAGAAAAACGCATGTCAATGCGGGTGGCCAAATGGATAAGTTCTTGCAGGTTGGTAGGAATCTCTCGTGCGGCCAGCACATCCTTGATGCTACTGGATAGGCCTTTTTTAAAGGTCGCGCAGAGAGCCTCGTTATTCCATGATAATTCGGAAGCAAGAGTACGAAATTGGATGGCGTACTCGCCCACTGAAGAATTACCCTGGACCAGGTTCAGCAGGGCAGTCTCGGCAGAAGAAGCTCGGGCTGGTTCCTCGAAGACACTACGGACTTCAACGAAGAAGGACTGGACTGTGGCTGTGGCAGGATCATTGCGGTCCCAGAGCGGTGTGACCCAAGACAAGGCCTTTCCTGAAAGAAGGCTCACTACGAACGCCACCTTAGACCGTTCTGTAGGAAACAAGTCCGACAACATCTCCATATGCAGGGAACATTGAGACAGAAATCCACGGCAGAGTCTAGAGTCCCCATCAAATTTGTCCGGCAGGGACAAGCGGAGGCTAGGAGCGGCCACTCGCTGCGGAGGAGGTGCAGGAGCTGGCGGAGGAGATGGTTGCTGCTGTAGCAGAGGCAGAAGTTGCTGTAACGTGGCGGTCAACTGCGACAGCTGCTGTCCTTGTTGGGCAATCTGCTGCGATTGCTGAGCGACCACCGTGGTAAGGTCAGCGAGACTTGGCAGCGGCACCTCAGCGGGATCCATGGCCGGATCTACTGTCACGATTCGGCTTACAGGTAGTGGATCCTCTGTGTCAGCGAGGGATTGGCGTGGACCGTGCTGGTGGACCGGTTCTAAGAGGCTACTGGTGTTCACCAGAGCCCGCCGCAAAGCGGGATGGTCTTGCTGCGGCAGTAGCAACCAGGTTGTATCCACTAGCAACGGCTCAACCTCGCTGACTGCTGAGAAGGCGTGGGACAGAAGGACTAGGCAGAGGCAAGGTCAGACGTAGCAGAAGGTCGGGGCAGGCGGCAAGGTTCGTAGTCAAGATGGATAGCAGGAGTTCAGGTAACACAGGCTTTGGACAACACTAAACGCTTTCACTGGCACAAGGCAACAAGATCCGGCAAGGGAATCCGGCAATCATTGGTGCACTGGCCCTTTAAGTCTCAGAGAGCTGGCGCGCGCGCGCCCTAGAGAGCGGAGCCGCGCGCGCCAGCACATGACAGCAGGGGACCGGGACGGGTAAGTGACTTGGGATGCGATTCGCGAGCGGGCGCGTCACGCTGTGCGAATCGCATCCCCGACGGCCATGTCAGTGCAGCGCTCCCGGTCAGCGGGACCGACCGGGGCGCTGAAGGGAGAGAGACGCCGTGAGCGCTCCGGGGAGGAGCAGGGACCCGAAGCGCTCGGCGTAACACCAACATAGAGGTTGTGTTTTTTACACACAATTTATATTATTTGCACCTCACCAGATCAAATCTTTTAGTGAAAAAATAGTAAAAGTTAAATTTTAAGGTAAAGCCCTAGTAAAAGGGCTTAGTCCTGAAGGGGTGTATATACCCTGAAGGGAATTGGAGTAAAGAAAAAAGATAGGCAGGTTAGCACGACTCACAGGTTTTGTGCATGGGGGGGATGAACTCCCAGGCTTTTTCTCTATGTCCTGGCATCAGTTATACATAAAATACTGCATTACATGACAGAGAACAATATATAATGCGGCTCCGCAGCTCCCTCTCCATCGTATGTTGCCCTCTTACAAGGAACAGATCCAATTAAATTGAAGTATTTGTGATTATTTTAGCAGAACCCGATATCTATCACCTCATATGTGGTCCCAACCTGCTTTCCGCCAGGTTCATTCTCATCTGCTTCACACCTGTAATCTCCTTTTCACCATCTCTCACATGTTTTGCACCTTCTTAACCTCCCTCTGCCTCCTCCTTTTTGCATCCACTTCCCTTCGGTGGAGAGCTGGCACATATTTACACAAGTCGAGAATAGAACTCTGCGTACAGCATATCATCAGCGCCACACTTGTCAGAATTGTTACCGCAGCAGAAGAAGATGATACTCCAAGTCTGTCTCCTCAGCTATCACCGCCATATAGAGGACTCACTTCTGTGAAAAGATCATAAATATTAGTACACGGAAAACTAATTGCTTGTTTACCTCTGTGGGCTTTTAAGATCTAAAAAAGAAGAAGAGTTCGTAGAAAAATATAATGATCCTGTAATTAGTCGGTGACCTGCAATGACCAGAGTATGCGGCAGCGTGATGATGGCTCCTAGGAATACACTGAATGGCATCCTATGCACAAATCTTCATTGCTTACCCCCACATTTTTTCAAGCGATATTTTGATGAAACTTGGTGCACACGTTACTTAAATGTCATCTAAAAATATAGTAGATGGACTTTTTTAAACATCCTGATGTCTGTCTGGCAGGCAGGTAAAGAGAATTAATGGGGCAGTGGATGGGCTATGAAGACAGCATACAGGGTCAAGATATGTGGTCGAGATTTGAGGACAGGATATGAGTTTGGGAAATGAGTCGGGGTATTTGAGGTCAGGATATGAGAACAGGATATGAGGTCGGGATATGAAGTCGGGATATGAGAACTGGATATGAGGTCGGGATATGAGAACAGGATATGAGGTCGGGATGTGAGGATGGAATATAGATGGGATATGAGATTTGAATATGAGAATGGGATGTAAGGTTGGTATATGAGGTCGGGATATGAGGACGGAATACAAGGATGGGACATAAGGTGGGGATATGAGAACAGGATAAAAAGGTCAGGATATGAGGTTGGGATATGAGGACAGGATATGAGGTCAGGATATGAGGATGAGATATGAGGTTGGAATATGAGGTTGGAATGTGAGGTCACAATATGAGGACGGGATATAAGCTACAGATATAAGGTCAGGATATGTGGTACATATATAAGATTGGGATATGAGGACAGAATGTAAGGAAGGAATATAAGACGGATATGAGATTCCGAAATGAGGACAGGATATGGGGATAGGAGCATCATTGTTGCTTTTCCACTCCCACAAGGTTTAGGTTGGAAGACCGGGCAATGCTTGGTACTCAGCTAGTAGACAGCATACAAGTAGGCAACCTTTAAGTGGAATGCATACCTTCTGCTTAGAAAAGGTGCAGCTAGATGCAGCCTCCCTTGGGGGTAATAGCCGATCACTGGGGATTAGAGAAGATGGACCCGTGGTGATCAACTACTTCTAATGAAAATGGTTGTCTTCATGAGATAACCCTTTTAAAGACCACTAAAATTACTGCTTTCTGTTTGCATACCCTTTTTTTTATTTTGGTATACTGTCTATGTTTGCAGTATGTAAATTTTTAATTTAGGATATGTAACATTGTTTACACTTACAATAGTTGTATTACTTCATATTATTTAAACATTTTACTTTTTTTGTTTTTATGCTTGATTTGTTTTACTTTTTAACCTTTTTTTATGTGAGCAATTTTATAATAATAGTTACATGGGACTTAGAGAATACAGAGCGCACAACTCTTAAAGGAGTACTCCACTGGAAAATATTTTTTTTTCATCAACTGGTGCCAGAAAGTTAAACAGATTTGTTATTTACTTCTAATTAAAAATCTTTATCCAACCAGTACTTATCAACTGCTATATGCTCCACAGGAAGTTATTTTCTTTTTGAATTTCCTTTCTGTCTGACCACAGTGCTCTCTGCTGACACCTCTGTCCATTGTAGGAACTGTCTAGAGCAGGATGGGTTTGCTATGGGGATTTGCTCCTACTCTGAACAGTTCCTAAAATGGACAGAGGTGTCAGCAGAGAGCACTGTGGTCAAACAGAAAGGAAATTCAAAAAGAAAAGAACTTCCTCTGTAGTATACAGCAGCTAATAAGTATTGGAAGGTTTAAGATTTTTAAATAGAAGTAATTTACAAATCTGTTTAACTTTCTGGCACCAGTTGATTAATTTTTTTTTTTTTCCATCGGAGTACCCCTTTAACCATGAAGTGAAATAGAGTCTGCATTAAAGCCTGCATTTGCACTTAGTATCATATAATCCAGCAGGGGGAAGCTGGGGGAAGTATGAGTATTAAGGGAATGAGTGGGAGAATGATATCTCCAAATCCAGGGGTGTAAACTTTACGGCATCATACCCAAGAAGACGAGGCTGTAATCACTGTCCTAGGACTAAATACTCATGTCAATGTAATATTTAGCATAATATTTATCCTTTTCGACACTTAAGGCCCCTTTCACACTACATAATTACTCAGTTTTCGAAAATCGGCAGTAAAACAGCAGTTACAAAATCCTATACGGCCGTTAGAAAATCCCATTATAGTCTATGGGATTTTTCTAATAGCTGTTTTAACCCATTATAGCCCATTATTAATAACGGCCATTATTTTGTGACGCAAAATAGTATCGGGAGAAATAGTTCATGAACTATTTCTCCCGTTACTATCTTCCGTCACAAAATAACGGCCGTTATTAATAACGGGCTATTACGGGTTAAAACTGCTATTAGAAAAATCCCATAGACTATAATGGGATTTTCTAACGGCCGTATAGGATTTTGTAACTACTGTGACGATCCGTCTTGGGGATTAGCTCTGGGATCGTCCTGGACCACGCCACAGGATGCGTTTCTTCTCAATAAACCGGCAAACAGTGAGTCCTTTCTGCAATTCTGGCTCCTCGCCAGGTTTATTAACCGGGATGCAGGATAAACAAAACATAAAAATAACTCCTAGGCCGTCTAGCCACTCACTACACATGTAGCATGCCCTGACTAATAACTGATGGGCTTTTCCCTGTCAGTTTAAACACAATAAGTCCTGCAGCCTTATAAGACACAGTTCACATTTGAACATAAAGTCCCATTCGTACAGCCACCTTGCTATATGTTACAGGAGCCGCGTCTCTCACTCCGGGAGTCCACGCTTGTGTCCTCAGCAGCCCTTGCTGTGCCCGCCTGGCACTGGACACGGTATCTCCCCCCTCTAACAGCCACTTCTGTCTAGGGGAGAGCCCAGATTATTCTGTTTCTCTTGCTTTTAAGGACCCTTCCCCTTTCTGCTGCCTCATTGATTAGTCCACAGGTGGAGATTTCTGCAGGATCAGTGTGGGAAATGCACCCTTTCCTTGCCACACTGTCACATATCCCCCCCCTCTGCTCAGACCACCGGGGATGAGCACTTGTCTTCAAAAGACAGTGCACACACGACCATGTATCTGTCCTTCTCTTTGGTCTAGTTAGCTGAAGTTGGTCCACTTTCTTCAACCTTTTGAGGTGGTAGTCCAGTAGAATGGTTGCTTTAGTAACACTGTCCTTTGTGCCCAGGAATACAAAGGGGACCATTCCCTCGTCTTGGGAGCTCTTCTTATTACTCTCAACTCTCACTCTGACTACCGCTGACTGGTCGACAACCTTCTGAATGTGCCTTCCTTTCTTCCCAATGAGTTTTCCCACCAAGTTTCGGGGAACCCACATTACCACCTCAGCCAACTCCAGGTAACTTCTTGCCTTCTTCACAGCATCTTGGTTCTCACCATACACATGACACGTACATGTATCTTTATCAAGAATAACAGCAGTCACCCCAGGGATTCTCCTTGCTTGGTGTATATTTGTGCCACGAGTGCCGATTACTGAGCGCATCAAGTCTTTTCGTACATCAAACTGCACATGGAATCTAGACACTGACAGACATAAGCTTTCCAGATTCTTGCTGGCTTCTTTGATTCTCGATATCACAGACAATTTTGTCCGAAGACTTCGGAAATGGATGTTACCCAACATGTTCACCCTCTGAATGGTAACTTCATTGTCAGACAAGATGACCAGCTGGGCATTCTCTGAGTCATAAGACACCGAAAAGGCTTCCACTGCCTTTGAAAAGTCTTTATGAGCCGATTCCTTTACGCACATCTGCTGTAAGTCTTCAGGAACTTTCAGCTTCACTTTATAGAAACTGTTCTTCACAACTGGTGTTCCAAAGACTTCCTTGGAGCCTCCTACCTTCTTCATGTTGCTCAAGGCAACGCCCTGGACACTGGCTGCAAACAAGATAGTCCTTTTTTGCCTCTGCCTTCTCTCACCAAAGGCTGGACTGTAGTGTGAGCTTCTCTGGCCCCGACCATCCAAGTTTGTACCGCCTTTATTTTTCTGATCACGGACTCTGCATCCAGACTCCGGAGCTTCTTGTGAGACTTGCTTCAGCTGCTTTGTTTCTTGAGCCCTTTGCTCAGACTCTGACACTTTTAGAGGAGGCATCTCCATCTCCAGCAGCTTCTTCTGCAGACTCTCGGTTTTCATTCTGAGTTCTTCATACAACTGAGCAATTTGCGCTTCAAGTCTCCCAACGGCAAGTTTCTCTTTGTGCAGTTCTGCTGCAGCCTGGTCACTGCATTCTTTTAGGACCTTCATGTCCCCTTTCAGCTTTAAGTTTTTCTGCTGCTCACTCTTGAGTTTAGAGGAGTTCACCTTCTCTCTTTCTAGCAATTCTGTCAAGTTATTGACAGTATCTTCCAGGGACAGCAGTTGTCTCATCTGCTCATTGTCTTTACTCAGTAGCTCCATCTCGGACACTTTCTGCTCATAGACTTTTAGCTGAGCCTCTTGTTTGGAGATCTGCCTTCCCAGCGAATCCAAGGTAGCTGCATGAGACTTAATGTGCATTTCGTTCTGCGCCTCCAGGCTCTGCACCTTATGAGCCATTACCACTTTCTCCTTCTCAAGCTCTTTCATGGCTACCAACCTAGCCTGGTGATCACTTTGTAGAGCCCGATATGCCTCAGACAGAACATTCACTTCTTCCTCCTTGAGTGACAACTGCTGGACCAGCCTCTCCAATTCGCTCTCCTTGCTGGTCACATGACCCTGGGAGCGGAACAGCTCATCCTGCAGAGCCACAAGCTCACTTTGGTGGATCTCCATATCTTTCTGCATCTGAAGCTTCGCTTCTTTCTCTTTCTTCAAGTCTACAAGCGATTTTTCTTTGTCCTCCATCAGGTAATACACCTCTTCTTCTTTTTGTGCCAATTTTGAAGAAATCATCTGTAAGGTTTCTTCAAGATTCTGGATCTGCTCTCTTTTCTTACAAAGTCCAGCTCGGTTTTTCCGAGATCTCTTACTTACAGTGGTCTCTTCACTCTCGCTGCAGGAACTTGAGACATTCTCTTGTCTTCTGACCGTCACCTGTTCTTGGCCTGTCTCTTCCTTTGAGCCAACTTGATCCAGCTCTTCTCCTCCTTTAGGAGTTGTCTTCCCGTTTGCAAGGGACTTGGTCCCATGGGCCTTAGGGTAGTTCCTGGACAGTTTCTCGCTGTCTCTCTGCTCACTCGCAGACTTCTCTTTCACTTCAACATTATCTCTCTGCTGTCCAGCAGAGACATCAAGGGCCTTGGGGTCTGCAACAACATCTGGTTTAATGGTTCTACCTTCCCAGTCAGGATCCATCTCTGGTTCAGATGTCACATTTCCTTCACTCAGGACTCTGTCAGTGACAGTAAGTGCAGCACCCGGCTCCACATGTACTTTCTTCAGCACTTTTGCTTTATCCACAGCCATCACTGTAGCTTCCTTTTCGGCCACCATCTTCTCTTCTAGATGACCATGCAATTTCAGCCCCCCTTTTGACTCATCTTTAACTTGAGGATGGAACCTATGTTCCAGAACCTGCTCCGTTTCTGGTTTTACTGAAGACTCTGTTTCAGTCAGAGGCACACTCTTCACTTGAGTCTCCGGATCCTCTTGGACTTGACTCACAGTCTGTTCTTCAGCTCTCCCAGCAATCTGGCAGACCCCTACCTGACATGTGTCTAGTGACTGCTGATACTCCCTGTCCTTAGCCTCTGCTGAGTGACTCTCACCTAGTGTGTGATGCAAGTCAAGTGTTGTGGGCCTATCAGTTGTACCTGCTCTAGTCACCTGACAGTCTTCCCATAATTGCGGGAAAAATTGAAAATTTGTCCCCAGTACTACATCATTCTCCAAGGAGGGCGCTATTGCAACCTTGTGACTCACTGTACCATAGGGAGTAGAAAAACAGACATCAACAGTTTTATAACCCCAAAAATCAGCCTGTATAGACACTATGTCAGGATCTGGCTTTCTGCTACTGGTCTTTACCAGACTTATTGCCAATCTCGGGTCTAGAATAGCCGCCATCTTTTTACCATCTACAACCAACTCACACAAGTTTTCTTTTGTCCTGTCTGAGTTGGCAGCAGTACACATTACATCAGAAGACATAGGCATGCATGTTTCACACAATACAATATCACATTGCACATGTTCAGAATTGACAGGACAGTTCATATCTACGTGACCTAACTCATGCAAATGGCCTTTTGCAATATTTTCTCCCAGTCCGGCATTCAACCTTTTCTGTTCACTAGACTTTTTTAGTCCAACCTGCAGAGTGTGAACAGTCCCATCAGCCTTCATGAGGTGCGCCCCACCCTCACATGATTTTGCACTTAGACACAGGTTGGAGACATCTTGGACAGAGTTCACACAGTCATCTAGCGAGACAACGCCAACCTTTACCTCAGGAACCTTTGTGTGCGATTTCTCTGGCACATTCTCCCCATTCCACAAAGGCCAAAAATAGGGGAAGTCTCTGCCCAATATAAACTCCACATTAAGCTCTGCACACACCTCCATAACATGGCTTACTGTCCCATAACAAGTTTCAAAGTCAATCAGAACAGTCTTACCAGTCTCTAGTCGGGTCTTCAAAAAGGGTAGTATGTCCGGCATGACTCTGGATACAGCCTGGCGACAATCCAGTTCCACAAACAGCGGGATACCACCGACTATCATCTCACGAGTCCTCACGTCCATCTTTTCTGACCTCCTGGCCAGAGACTTATCAGGTGTGAAGACATCTTCTTGCTGAGCTGCCGCTGATCTCTTTAAGGTGCTCACCACTCCATGCCTCTTGGCGATATCCGGTTGCCATCCTTGTCGGTTGCTCATAGCAACGGCCTTGCGACGTCGACCCATCTTTGCACAAAATCTTGCACAGATCACCGCTGCTTTGACACACTTGTCAGACACTCCTGCTGCACCAACAGTCACTTGTCGGCAGGATCGTTGCCCCTAGCAACAATTCCAACGTGTTGCGATCCGTTGCCCCTAGCAACGCCTTCACCACAGGCTCAGTCCTGCTCCACTTGTAACATGCACAGTTGGTTGCTCCCGGTAACAACTCCACTGCAACTTGACCACTGGTTGCTCCTAGCAACGTGTGCCCGCATCCTCCACCAAAATGTTACGATCCGTCTTGGGGATTAGCTCTGGGATCGTCCTGGACCACGCCACAGGATGCGTTTCTTCTCAATAAACCGGCAAACAGTGAGTCCTTTCTGCAATTCTGGCTCCTCGCCAGGTTTATTAACCGGGATGCAGGATAAACAAAACATAAAAATAACTCCTAGGCCGTCTAGCCACTCACTACACATGTAGCATGCCCTGACTAATAACTGATGGGCTTTTCCCTGTCAGTTTAAACACAATAAGTCCTGCAGCCTTATAAGACACAGTTCACATTTGAACATAAAGTCCCATTCGTACAGCCACCTTGCTATATGTTACAGGAGCCGCGTCTCTCACTCCGGGAGTCCACGCTTGTGTCCTCAGCAGCCCTTGCTGTGCCCGCCTGGCACTGGACACGGTATCTCCCCCCTCTAACAGCCACTTCTGTCTAGGGGAGAGCCCAGATTATTCTGTTTCTCTTGCTTTTAAGGACCCTTCCCCTTTCTGCTGCCTCATTGATTAGTCCACAGGTGGAGATTTCTGCAGGATCAGTGTGGGAAATGCACCCTTTCCTTGCCACACTGTCACACTACCGTTTTACTGCCAATTTTCGAACGGAAGTTCGAAAACTGAGTCATTTTGTAGTGTGAAAGAAGCCTAAGCAAACATTTCTAACATTCCATTTACACTTTGTCATTATGGGGTATCGTGTGCAGAATTATGGAGGAAAACCTGAAATGTTGTCCGTGTGTGAGATAGGTAGTAGGACACAAGGTTGTGATAAAAAAGAGAACAGATATCAGCAGCCGCAGTGAATTACAGATGAGCTTCCTGTTCGCTAGGAAAATGTTTCTTTAGCAGGATTTTTAATAAGAGAAGCCCCATGTAGCTTCGGACGTAGGAGCAGAGGAAAATTTTATTACCATGAAGTGCAGGCTTGTATAAAATATTTAATACATTACATTTTGGTGGATTGGCCCTTAAATCATCATTAGTTCGGTGCACAAGTTATGCATCCCTAATTTACAGCGAGAAAATTATTATTTTGTAATTAACTTGCTTAATTTTTCTGCCTTCCAAACGGCTGCTTGAGGCATCTTCTTCATGTTGCCAAATTATAGTGGCACCTCTGTGTATAGCCTTATTGCTTTTATGGTTTTGCGTAATAAGCTGTGATTTATGTTAATCTACTTATGAATATCTGTAGAGCTGTGTTCACCTCTGTGTAACTTGAACACAGCAAATCATCATGTGTGTTAAAGGGGTACTCCGCTGCCCCATCGTTTGGAACATTTTGTTCCGAACGCTTGGAATGGGTGGCGGGGATCGTGATGCCATGACCATGCCCCCTTGTGACGTCACACCACTCCCCCTCAATACAAGTCTATGGGAGGGGGCGTGGTGGTAGCCACGCCCCTCCCATAGACTTGTATTGAGAGGGCGTGGTGTGAAATTATGAGGGGCGTCGTCTTGATGTCACGACCCCCCGCCGCCGGCACCCAGCATTCCAAACGAATGCCAGGTGCTGCACATAGATTGCCAACTGCGGGACCTCCACGATCAGAAATCTTATCCCCTATCCTTTGGATAGGGGATAAGATGTCTAGGGATGGAGTACCCCTTTAAACCACATGCAATACATTTTATAATTATACTTTGCCCTCTGATTCAAAGACTATATTTGGGTTTGCTTTTGATTTTGCTTGTGCCTCCAGTCTGCCAAAATGAAGCTTATCTCACTTTGGAGCCATATAATAGTAAACTGAAACTGTGCATGGTGTGGAGGTGTGAGCGATGTTAGCCCACATGTGAATGAAATCGATCACATGGCTAGTACACCGCAAACCCAATCAGCTGTAATAGACATTTTGGCCCCTCGATGATGGCAACCATGACACAGCAAGTAGGTTACCTGCCCTGCTCAGAAAAAGTAGGTCATGCCCAATATAAGCACCAGTCAGGAGCCAGGATGGACAATGTGGCATGAACATATCAGGTGGCATATAGTATGGCATATCAGGTGGAGCAAGAGGTCAGGACCTGACGCAAAGGTGGTTTCAGCAGAGCAGGAGTAAAAAACAATTACCTCTAAAAAGCCTGGGGAGAAGGAGTTCTTCTCTCATATAATGCAAGGTTAACCAGGTGAGATGAAAGAGTGTAGAAGGAGACGGAGTCACCCTACCTCAGGTCAGTACATTGACAAGACAAAGTGGAAGTGCAACGGTAGAGACAGGGAACAATGGTCATGTGACGTCTGCTGTAAATATTGTAAAGCCAACATAGTACATGAGGAGAGGGTCTCCTGCAGGTGTGCCATTGGGTTGTAACCATGGGAGTAGACGGAGTATCCTTCCCCACCAGAGAGGTCTGTAAGAGAGGTTTCTGTGCGGATTGCCATGTGTCCAGGTGCTGAGACATTATCAGAAAGTAACCTCTGAATGGAGTTGTAGGTACTATGGATAGGTGCGGCGATTGGCTGTGTTTAAGACCTAGGTGAATGAGGGAGTGCTACCCACTGAAACAGTAATGTGCACCTTAGGAGATTACAACTATCAAGCTGTACGGGCAGTGAGCCAAAAATGATGGAAAGGAGGAAACTGGGAAATAGTGCCACAAAGCCACAAAAGGGGCATATGCTCTGGCCCATGGTTTAGCCTCTGGAAGCCATTAGAAAAGGATAATGCTAAAAGAGAGTAGTGTGATCAGCTGCAAAAGTCTGAGCTGAGGACACTTGAGGCCTAGTAGAGGTAGTGACAACACCCTAATATCAGGGAGGTTCCCCTTAGAACTTATGGACTGTAAAGAGTGTGTGAAAATGGTTTCCATTCAGATTTACCGTTCCTGTGTTACCCATATTGGTATGAGGCCCATTGGGGTAGTTAAATGGGTTCATACCCAGTACTGATGCCCTCAAATTGGGAGATACTACAACTGTGTTATTAGGTACAGTAAAACTATTTTATTTTTTTGCACATGTCGGTCCATTCTGAACCTGCACCTCTCTTGTGCTTCATAACTACAAGATGCCAGCATGTTCATCCCTGGTAGAAGCAACTAAATATCACTGGTTGCAGCAGCTGAACCTCTAGAATTTAAAATGGAGACAAATAAAAAACAAGACAGTGCAGCCCTTCAATTGTGTAAAGAGGAGGATATCCTTACTAGACAGCCCCTTAAAGGGGGAATGCTACTTTTTGTTATCTTTAGCCATGTTAAAGTGACATGTTTAAAGATAACACTTATAAAGGTCGAGTGATGCTGTATTCTACATGTATTCTAAACCACATTGGTTATAGACATGTATAAAATGAATTCTCCTTCAAAAGCAGCACTATGATATGGACTCAGTAACAAAACATTTCCAAGCATTGGTTGGTATTGGGAACTTTACCAAGCTCCGTGGCTCTTTCATGGCAATTGTTGTATAAAATTTGTATTGTATGATATACAGTAGAATTCCCCTTTGAGACACATTAGTTATCAATACTATGTCAAAAATGTTTTTGTACTGCACAAGACTATAAAGGGGTTCTCCGGTGCTTAAACATCTTATCCCCCTATCCGAAGGATAGGGGATAAGATGCCTGATCGCGGGAGTCCCGCAGCTGGGGATGCCCATGATCATGCACGAGGCACCCCGTTTATAATCAGTCCCCGGAGCGTGTTCGCTCCGGGTCTGATTACCGGCGACTACAGGGCGGGCGGCGTGTGACGTTACGCCTGCGCCGGCGTGTGACGTCACGCTCCACCCCGCAATGCAAGCCTATGGGAGGGGGCGTGATAGCTATAAAGCCCCCTCCGTAGGCTTGCATTGAGGGGCGGAGCGTGACGTCGCATGGGGGCGCAGGCATGACGTCACACGCCGCCCTTTAGTTGCCCGTAATCAGACCCGGAGCAAACACTTTGGATAGGGGATAAAATGTTTAAGCACCGGAGAATCCCTTTAAATACTTGGAATATTTTTGGTGGAGTATTCTAAATTAGCCAAAGTTATTTTAATAAGAATATACTTGTCATTGTGACCGTGTGAATATCTCTTTGAATGTAATCAACAATTACTCATTTTTTGGCTTCTATTCTCAGGTGAAGAGTCACTCACTATGTTTGTGGATAAAGGAAGACTGAAACGGGAAGCCGGAGTACGCGGGAACACATCAGCCCCCACGCTGGATACTCTACACCAGCTGGCAGCTTCATATTTCATGGACCGCGAGAGTGCACTGAGGCAGCTGCACCACATTCAGATCACCACGGGAGCCATTAAGGTACATGGAGCAGGGGTTAATGAAGCAGTAGCCTCCGTACGATAGCAGTGATTAACACCTCTGCCATGAGAGGAGCCCTCAGTTGCATCTTGGAGTTTCATTAAGATATGCTTTGTAGGACAAGTACATAATTCCCAGAATGCAGCAAGCTAAGGATTGGATCAGACAGACCTGTCAATGGAAAGTTGTTTGATCTCTTTGCTCTGCAAGGGGTTTGGCGGTAGGAAAATTGCCTTTGGTTGATTATCTGAAGGAAGTTCATTATCCAAGCAATCCCTCGACAATGTTTTTAGATAGAATCAGGAAGTTAATGTAATGGAATGCAATATTCTCGAAATCTGATGATTATAAAAGTGCTTGCTATCTCTACTTTCCATATACATAACACGTTTAGGTGTGTTCTTTATTCTTGAAGGTCTAACTAGCTATTTTTGGTTGCCTGGGGCATAATCAGAGATAACATAAGGTTTCGTGTCACGTGAGATAAACACTGTGGATTTATAGCAAGTGAAATGAGATGTAGTGATGATGGACATAGATTTTTTCCTTAGTAATACTATCTTTCTCTCTGATAGCGTGCCGCAGTGATCCATTTTCTATTACATGGGGAAGCCTTTAAAAAGCCCATAGGGGACCCATATTAAATTTAGCATCTGTAGCCTAATGAAAGCACAAGCTATTGCCTACGTAATGTAGGAGCAGATAATGTATTAACTGACCTCTGGAGAACTAATCCAATAAATTTTTTTAGTGTATATATACTGTAAATACTCTCTACAAGAAGAACCATTAAAAGGGATGAGACCCCAGCCCCACATAAAGAACAGCCGTGTTGACTATCTTCCATGAATCCATAAGTACTGTGTCATTGCCAGGTGTTGTTGGTGCCCGTCATGGTTCATGGTGTATAATCTGCAACCTGAGAAAAGGCTAAAGTGCCTCAAAAAGGGCACTGGGCACTTAACCGAAGAACCCAAGATATCTCCAAATATGGCAAGTGGTATAGAGTGGTTATATGGCTCAACCTAGTGTTGACTGACAATAATATGGTTTTGACTCTGTTGTTCCAAAAGTGTTATGACATTTTTGGTGCTGTTGTTACAACAATTGTGCCAAGCCTAAGAGTCACGTGTGGTTCCTGAGCCAGTGGTTGGCAAACACTGCTATAAACCTTCTAAACCATAATCTATTTACATAGAGCATATGTTGCAGAGCTGTATAGAGCAAGTATTCGCTCACCAGCACATTAGTTAAATCTGTTGAAGACAGATACTTAGGTGCAGGATAGTTGATAAGTGTTTGGTTGCTGGGGTCCCTCTGCTGAGACCCCCATTGATCCTATGGGTAGGCAGACAACCCCTTTATAGGATTTTTTTCCTCTATGATGTACAGTATATGAAAATGTCATGTCATTAATAAGTAGAGGTCCTAACAAATGGAACGCAAACCAGTTCCTGATAGAGGAAGCCATGTTTGAGTGGCCACTTTCCAATAAAGTGGAAAAAAATGAACTAAATAACTAAAATGGAAATAAACCTAAATAAGTCTGCCTAATTTTCACTTGATTTGTCATGAAATGACCAATTCCAAAAAGAAGGAGGACTGTTTTATTCTCCATATCTAGTCTATACTTATAGAATGGGTCTACAAATCTTATCAGAGTCTGTTTAACTCAAATAGTTGAGATTGTCCTAATACGTTCCATTGCCAAACCCCTTCTTGTGTCCTGTCTATAATAAATTCATTAGTAATAACGCAAAAACATAACATTTATCTTCTGTTCAAGAAGATGATAGTGTTATAATAGCGAAAGTTAAGCCGACAGACCAGCATTCCGAACATTGGGTGAAAAGGTCTAACAATAAAAATGTACTTTATCCTAAGAACAGTTATAGATGTTTTTTTTTTTTTTTCTGGACTTTAGCTGTAAAATAATCCATTGGGTCTGTAGAATTGAGATAAGAAAAACACTATTTCCAGTTTGCCTGTTCCCCCCCATAATGCAGTCTATGGTATAATTTGCTTAAATTTACCAAAATTAAAAACATTTGTTTACAAATGTTGAAATTATTAACCTTCTATTTGAAAAAGCATTAAAGGAAATAATTTAAATAATCGTCTGATATGTCATAGATGCCTGTGGGAAGACGGCATTGATGAAATCTGTGACCTTAAAACATCCCTGAATGAATTGGTTCTATAGAACACTTAATGGGGTTGTCTCATAAAGAAAGCCCATTTTAAAATAGAAGCTAGTCCATCTTCAAAAATCCCTAGTGATCGGCTGTCATCACCCAAGGAACCGCACCTGACCATACATTTATTGTACTAAACATAGTATTAGATGACAGCCATCTAAATAGCCAACCAGGTGATACACAGATATTCCATGTTAGAGCAGGAAATGCTTGATTCACTGTGGGATCTAAAAATGGGTCGGAGACAACCCTTGAGGAGAGTGCCCAAAAACACATGGAGACCTTTAGGCCATTCATATGCAAAGTAGCTTGCTCTCTGGTGCCACCTATTGGAGGTAGCTTTCCTGCATGTCAATGCATGTCTCCTTTTAGAGCCTTAGATCATGACTGGGGATTTATAGCCAAGCCAAAATATTTACCAAAAGGAAGGGTTAGTTATCCTCCACTATGTGAGACCAGAAAGCAAAGTATTTTCCTTCTAGAAGAGAGCTACTTTGTATATCATTTGGGAACCCAGAAGGGGCCTGAGATCACAGGAATGTCTGTGATTTCTCACATTTAGCTATGACATATCAGAAGGCCATTATGGTTGAATTTCCCCTTTAAGAACCAGATTGTATTGAGCAGTGTTCAAACTAATGGGTTTAGCAAACAATAGAAATATTTATTTTATGCATTAAAATTGAAGATGATTTCCTTTGGGTTGCTTATGTATGGAAAACTTAATGAAGCAGTATAGACTTTGTATTGTGAGTGGAATGGGTTAATGGAGCAGTGTATCAGCAAAGGGAAAAGCTGCTGTAGCGACATTATTAATGGAACATTGGTCCCGTTAATGAACTTGCCACTCATTAAAAAGCAGCCAGCTCCCTTCTGTTCCGAAAATGAGATACTCGAGTTTTCTCCTATAGTTCCGATCTATTGTCATTTTTCTTTTACCCCACTTGTCACACATCCTTGTGGTTAAATGACCAGGGGGTTTACAATATGTTCTTGCAAATTCTGCCTGATCCACGCAGATCCTTTATTGGAATCTAGAACAGACACACGTGGGTGTTTGATTACCGGGTCCCTCTCAAACCTCACAACAGATGTTGTTGTAAGCTAATGATATCACCACCTGGCTTATGATTACTACGACAGGTCCAGGACTTCATAAAGAAGTGTCTCTGGTGGCAAATACAGTTCTATAAATTGGAATTTCAGAAACCAACAACTTAGGCTTACTTTGTGACCAGTCAACCTTACCAATTCTGGATTCAGATGCAATATCTCTATTTGGAAGCATGATGAGGACAGTTAATTAATTAAATACAGTTAATTAAATACAGTAAAAGACCACCTCTTTTAGAAGAACTTCTTTGATCCAGATTATATTTTACTGTGTTGAGTTGACCTTCTCTCTTGAAGACCATTTATCACTGCAATTTTAGATGGTTGTCTTAAATATACAATAGGTCCTTTTTTCTTATTGCAGTGTACAAATAGATATGTGCACGACTGTAAGGTACCACAGTAAATTCTACTGTAACACTAACAGCTTATTCTAGACGGTGCCTCAGTTAGCCGTGGCAACAGCCCTGGGAATCAGAGCCACTCGTCATGCTCTGACATGGCCGCTCCGGTCAATGGGAAGTGTTGCTAGCCGGGCCAATCAGCAGTGACAAGCGGGATATTTAAATCCCTGCAGTGTGTCCCAGCATTGCTTGTGATTGTAGCTACTACCCTCACCAGTGTTTACTTGCCTGTCTTTTATTTGTATATCTTACCACAGCTTTACCTGACTACTCTTTTGCCTGCCATCCTGTACCTTCTAGTCCTCCAGGTTCTGACCTTGGTTTGTCTGTTTGTATTCCTGTTTGCATTTGCCTGACCTTTTTAGGTTACTTTCACACTGCTGTCCGTTCTTTTTTGTCTTTTAATGGCCGTTATCGGTACGGGTCACAATGGACAATGGGATGGGGTCACAACAGGCACTGCCGGTTCCCATTGATTATGATGGGGTCTGTTGTTTTACAGGAGTATAGAAGGAGAAAATGACAGTGCATGCACTAATTTTTCTCCTGCTATACTCCCATCGTTTTGCAATGGCCGGTGTACTGCTTGGTCACAACAGCAGTGTGAAAGTAGCCTTAGCTTGTTTGCTGACTTCTCTTTTGCCTGCGGCCCTGTGCATTGTCAGTCTGGTCTGACCATTGCCTGCCTTTGACTACCCCTTCTGCCTATGTTTTCTTCCTCGCTACTATCTTGGTTTTTGACCTGGCCTGTCTGACATCTTTTGTCTGTCTGTCGTTTACTCCCAGTGTCTATTTATTTATGTCTATTTAACCCATTGTATCCTAACCTGATCTCTGACTTATATACTGTGTTTTGTTTTATTATTTTGTCTATCCTACACCCTGCACCTTGGTAGCATAGGAACCGGCACCATGGTTGGGGACACCCTATTAACCCCTTAAGGACCGGGGCTTTTTCTGTTTTTTCATTTTAAAATTTTCCTCCTTAACTTAAAAAAAACCATAACTCTTTAAAATTTTCACCTAAAATTCTATATGATGGCTTATTTTTTTGTACCACCAATTCTACTTTGTATTGACATCAGTCATTTTACCCAAAAACAGCGAAACAGGAAAAAAATCATTGTGCGACAAAATTGAAAAAAAAATGCCATTTTGTAACTTTTAGGGGCTTCCATTTCTACGTAGTACATTTTTCGGTAAAAATGACACCATTCTCTAGGTCCATACAGTTAAAATGATACCCTACTTGTATAGGTTTGATTTTGTATTACTACTGAAAAAAAAGCATAAATACATGCAGGAAAATTTATACGTTTAAAATTTTCATTTTCTGAGCCCTATAACTTTTTTATTTTTCCATGTTCAGGGGGCTATGAGGGCTCATTTTTGCAACGTGATCTGAACGTTGCAGGGGGGGCTATAACATTGCATGTACTGATCTTTAACAATGATTGATGCATCTCCTTAGGAATGCATCAATCGGTGTTTTAGAAGATTGAATGCTCAAGCCTGGATCTCAGGCTTGAATCATTCAATCGGCGATCGGACTTCAGGAAGCAAGGTAAGAGACCTTCCTCCTGAAGTATAGCTGTTTGAGATGCCGCGATTTTGCCGCAGTGATCCCGAACAGCTCCCTGAGCTAACCGGCACATTTTACTTTCACTTTTAGCCACGCGTCTCAGCTTTGAGCGCGCGGTAAAGGGTTAATAGCCGCGATTGGTGCAGCGCGCTATTAGCGGCGGGTCCCGGCTTCACTATGACGCTGGGCCCGCCGTGATATGATGCGGGGTTACCATGTAACCCCGCGTTATCTCATGGGAGCGGGACCAAGGGCGTAAGTTTACGCCCTTGGTCCTTAAGGGGTTAAAGAGGTGGTTACTCCAAAAGGCAGGAACTAATGGTATGAGTCAGCTCTGGGCTGCATGTACCTGGCAACTACTATTCTATAGAAAACTGTTTGTGTAGATGAATGAATAGCTTTGCACAATTTGGAATATTGTCCACTGTTGGACAACCTCTTCTTTGATTAATGTACCCATACACATGGGCATGAAAAGTCTGCTAAGGATGCTAGGGATGTTGTAGATAACCTCTGACAAGTGTATTTACATCTACATTTACATTACATTCTAATTGGCACACAAGTGAAAAGAAGGAATATACGAATATTTACAAATGCAAATATTCACATATGCGAAAAAAAAGTGAATATATGTAATTTCTAATATATAGCAAATATATTCGCAATATGCGCAAATTCCCAAATATGCGATATTAGCGATAAAAATTTGAAATGCGAATATTCGCGCCCAATACTACTAAAGAGTTGGTTTTAAGGCTTTAAGACAACCCATAGTGCTGTAAAAGCACTCCGCCCCCAGACATCTTATCCCCTATCCATCACAATCTCCCACATGCACCCGGCGTTCGTTTAGAGCGTCGGGTGCGGTGTCGGAGGCTCGTGATGTCACAGCCACGCCCCCTCAATGCAAGTCTATGGGAGGGGGCATGACAGATGTCACGCCCCCTCCCACAGACTTGCATTGAGGGTGTGTGGTCATGACATCACAAGCGGGCCACGGCCATGATGTCACGAGCCTCTGCCCAGCAGTTCGCTCCGTGCACTGGATGTCTAGGGTGCCGCAGCAGAGATTGCAGGGGTCCCCAGTGGCGGGACCCCCGCGATCAAACATCTTATCCCCTTTCCTTTTGATAGGGGATAAGATGTCTAGGGGTGGAGTACCCCTTTAATCATTGCTCTTCTGCAGCCCCTGGTAACATTTTAAAACTCTACACTTTAGTTTGCTATTGGACAAATGCTAATTCTGGCATCCAGGAAGATGCAGGACACTCCCAAGCACATTGGATGGTTGACAAGTATCCACGAATGGATGGTTTAGCCCAGCTTACTTGTGAAGTGTATGGGCAGCAAAGAAGTGCCCTAACCCGCCTGGTGGGACTGGCCAACTATCTAATGTGTATAGGGGTGTGCAGACTGGTGATGATGTTGGAGAAAAGAAGGATCTGGTATTTAAAATTTCAATTTCAAAGCTTGATCCTTTTGTTCTCAAAGTATATAGGCCAAAACTAAAGGTATGAAGCTTATTAACCTCTCCCCACTGAGAACATATGCATGCTCTGCCAAACTGTGCGAGTATGTGCTTGGGGAGAACAGGATAAAAAGCTTTCAGCTGAACAAGCATTCTTCAAACAACTATTAAGGTTTATGGCCACATTAAGTGCAATGAAACCGCTGCTTCCTACAACTGAGCTTACACTTGTACAAGCATTTATAAGATCCTTCATACTCAGATATCGGTTGTACATTTTTAATGCATTCAATGTTGTCTCAGTTTCACCCCTTTCTAGTATCCCAAAAGAATATGATTTTACTTTAGTTAGCAATACTTGTTTATTTAAGTACTTGGCCTCTATAATATGTCCAATGTTATTTTATGTCAGCCTATGAACAGCTTTTACATTCTGATAGGATTTATCCTTTTAAATGCAAGACACAGTCATACCATCAAAAATAACCAATTACATATAATGAAGACAAATAAAGGAAACATATCAGATTGGGATGCGGAGTGGAATAACATTAAAAAGCCCATATTAAATGAGCCTCTCCGGATATTGTGGTATACAGACCTTTTTTAGAATCAACACTTTTCCTTCTAAATTGTTCTCATTTCTCGCCATAAAAAGTACAGAACATTGTGGCCAAAGTGCTGTAGACTCTGTAATTAGGCTCCTGTACTCCCTGTGCACCCCATTAAAGGAACTCTTATCCACCTCACATAGTAAAACTCATCTATCTATATTTGCAGCACACACTCGATTTTTTTCCCAAGGACTATTTCTTTTTTAGAAGTACATATTTATTGTGATACCTGAGAGTTAGGATCTGAAACAGCTAGTAAACGGTCACATAGCATAGGCTGTGGTCAACCATTATGTGTTAGCTGTTGCAAGTGGTGGTCGTTATACTGTAAATTACAGGGGTTGAGTCACTAAAACAAAGGCCTAAAATACCGATGTCATTAGAGGATAAGGCTTCAACGAAACCTGGCTCGACCACGCTGATTGACCACAACAGGTGTAAGGATAAAATGGGATTTATTGTACAGAATGCAACGCGTTTCGCTGCACAAGCGCAGCTTCTTCGGGCATTGATTCTTCCATGCCTGAAGAAGCTGTGCATGTGCACCGAAACGCGTTGCATTCTGGTCAATAAATCCCATTTTATCCTTTCACCTGTTGTGGTCAATCAGCGCCGTTAAGCCGGGTTCCGTTGAAGCCTTATCCTCTAATGCCATAGATTTACCAGAGGGCAGCGGATGATCTACTATCTTATGCCTACATCATTGTTGTGTATGAAGTTGCCCAACCACCTAGGGTGCACAATTCATTTATATACCTTTCTCACCATGGGATTTGAACGTTACTTCTCTATGGAGCGCTTGTCTTTTCATTCCTAAAATACAGATGTGTCCACACTTACCTTCTCTCTAGTTTGGTTAAGGATTCTTATTGCTCCTGAAATTGAACACAATATCACAACATGCTATCAGAGCACTCCAAAAAGACTTAATTTACATTTACATCTGAGTTGGGGGCTGACCCATTTCACAATAGACACTGATGAAGAGATGGACAATGGGGACATTTGATGTCCAGTTATTTGGCTGGTGGTCCCTTGTTTACATCTGAGTTGGGGGCTGACCGATTCACAGTAGACACTGATGAAGAGATGGACAATGGGGGCATTTGATGTCCAGTTATTTGGCTGGTGGTCCCTTGTTTACATCTGAGTTGGGGGCGGACCCATTTCACAGTAGACACTGATGAAGAGATGGCCAATGGGGACATTTGATGTCCAGTTATGTGGCTGGTGGTCCCGCTAATTTACTGGATTTTTCAAAGTAGATCCCCTAATGGAGCTTTTACACAGATGTGAACATAGCCTAACAATCACTGGGTGTCTACACATAGACATAGTAATCTTACACGATATAGATGTAGCCATGGTTCTCTTGAGTGTGTTAACCCAATGTAGCTATGTGTTTTCTTAGGATACCCTAATGCAATGTTCTCTTTCATTTCTTTCATGTCTCAAAACATAACCCAAAATGTGCATCACGGGATAGCTGGCTTATAAAAAAAAAAAAAATGATGATGTCAGAAAACCCTGTTGGGAGATGTATTTGCAATATGTACCTATGGGCTTCCACCCAGTTGTTATAATGTGAATTGTGTTGCGGTATTGTACTGAATACAGTATCATGAGAAATTGAAATCGTTAAAGTGACACTGTCACCAAAATAATAATAATGTTGTATATATAGTAATGCTAAGACTAACTCTAAGATATGTCTTTTAAAAATATTGTAGTTATAGTTTGTTGTTATAATTCCGGCCCCTAGCTATCCCCATACAGGCCACTTTGATATTCAGTTTCTGGCCAAGTCAGTCAGGAACTGAAAGTTAAAACAGCTTGCTCAGGGACACACCCCTTACTAGGAAGAGGAATACAGGAGACCAGAGCAGCTCAACAGGGCTGTTATCAGGTCAGAACAAGAGTCATCACAGATAGAAATGACAGAAACACAATCCTATAGGGTGAGTAACATTCTTTTTTTTTTCCCCCTTGGTGACAGATTAAATGGGTAATCCTGCCAAAACTTGAATATGGACAGGGAGGTTAAAAAAAAAAAACTGTTTCCTACAGTCTCCTTTCTTGCACCTCCGGTATAATGGAGCTCTGTTGTTTGCTGTCCATGGTTTCTGGGTTTGGAGACAGGACATCAAACGCCTGCTCATCCAATCAGTGGCCACAGCTGTGTCCTGTCTCACCAACTGAATGGCTGAGCGAGTGTGTAGAATCATGGCCCTAAACCTAGAAGCGCTGGACATTGAGGACTTAGTATTGGTACCAGATACAGAAGAAATATTAGTGTACCTCTTTTTACTATGAATTATCTTCCTCATTTAGTGAACTGTGCACATGGTCTTAGAATTTCCTACTAATATTAAAGAATTTGACATTAGAATTTCACATCTGTAGGCATCTTAAAGTTACTTGTTGTCAAAGCAGAACTATCAAACTGGCAACCAATTGAGCCGAACTGATGTAGAAACTAAAGTTCTCCAGGGATGATAATTTGTTTTGCCCAATAAGGTGCGAAATGCTTTCAGTCATTAAAGGACAGTAACACTTAATAATTATATATACATAAGTAGGACCATAAAATGCGTGACTGAGGTTTTACGTGCAAGGTGTTTGCTTTCAAAGCTTGGAAGATATTGATGGCAATAGGAGATGACTCGGTAGATTTAGCGTGACTTTTCGCTTTCAAGCTAATTTCATGTACTGACAGACAATGCATCAAAACCCATGAGATTCACATAACACAAGCTGCTATACCAGTACCTATAGCCTTCAGACGTCACATATAGAGAAGCTGATGGAAACTGAATTTGCTTTACTATTGGATTTGTTCCTATTTGTAAATGTGGTGACTCTGATAATAACATTGTCTGCCTTGTGTGGATCACAGAGGTGCCAAATTATTGGATTTTCTAACTGTTGGAGGATGGGATGTAAGGGGATACTGTAAAGAATCGCTCATGCTCACTACTAAATGTGTATTTGATACCAAAGTGGAGAAATTGCTAAATGTTCTGCCATATTTATTAAAAGGCGAAAATCTCATTAAAAAAGTGTCACATTTTAAAATCTTAAATTTTAATTTGTTTCCACCTGCTATGAGTAGATGCAAATTTACACCATATTTTTGGGTCATGTAACCTCACTTTACTTATAAGGGTGATTCCAAGATTACAAGTTATCCCCTATACAAAGGATAGGAGAAAATTAACCGATATGTGGAGGTCTAACCGCAGAAACCCCAATCAATCACAAGAACAGAGGTCAGTTCCCTGAGTGGAGTACATGTTCGGCGACCTCTCCATTCACTCTCTCTGAGACAGGGACTTTCCTCTGTGAGCACATATGTAAGGTTAGAGAAGGATTGGGCATGTTGAGTGTTGTCTAGCAGTGGCTTTCTCCTCTCTCCCCATACAGGACACACGCTTGACCAAGCCAAGTAATCAAGTGTATGGGAGGATCGGGAAAGACAGCTGTCAACCCAACAGATATCTTAAAGGGGTACTCCACTGGCCAGCACTTTGAACTAAATATTGCGAGCAATGTTTTTACCCTGCAGGGGTCGTCCACGCCCCCCATGACATCATGGCCATGCCCCCTCAATGAAAGTCTATGGGACCCCCATTGACTTGCATTGAGGGGGCGTGACCATGACATTACGAGGGGCGTGGCCGACCCCCGCAGTGCAAAAACAGCGTTCGGAACATTTAGTTCCGAACGCTGGCCAGAGGAGTACCCTTTTAAGTATATAGCCAGCCTACATCTCCTGGAAGATGAGCTAATGAGAGCTTGGACTAAGCAGAAAAGATATCCACAGAATCAGAGCTCTAACAGTGGTGAACATCGCCTGATTTGTGCTCTCTAATTCTGGGAAAATCTTTTTGGCTATGTCCAAGCTCTCTTCTTCCTGATTGGCTCTGTGGGTGAATTCATATGGTGGGGCATTAATCATACCATGATATACGTATCCTAGAGTTGTGCCTATTCTTGCACAAATATAATAGGTGCATGCATTTCCTGGTGGGATTTGGGTGGTCCTTTGGGGGTCTCATATTTTGTGATCGCTGATAATACACAAGAAAGTGCCCCTCTTTCTCCGCTTATTTTTCATCATCTAGAACAGTGTTTCCCAACCCAGTCCTCAAGGCACACCAACAGTCCAGGATTTTAATTGTTCCCTGTTCTATTCCAATGGAGTAACTGAAAAAACCCGGAATGTTGGTGTGCCTTGAGGACTGGGTTGGGAAACACTGATCTAGAAGACTGCAGCCATTTTTTTTTTGTTAATGGCAAGATAGGAAAAAAGTCACATTTTAGTGCATGTTTTGACTTAAAAAAAAACTGATGTAAAACCAACAATAAATACTGGACAATGTACTCAGTAGGTACGATAGAAGTTCAAATGCAGATCCCCTTGTGGTGGCTGCATAGGGGCAAAATGTTACTAGTGTTCCATAGTGACATTCCAGGAAATGCAAACCTTGCTACTGGTCTTCACACACTAGCAATCTATAAATCTGTTCCATGTAATATGGGATTATTTAAAGAACTTTTACAACAAAAAATAAATACTTTTTTACATCTTGTTGGATTGGAGGTGACCACTGATTTGAATAATTTACAAAAACATTCTAAGAGTCCTCCATACATCACCAAGAGGGTTCTGATCCCACAGAGGGTACATTATTAACAGACAATGTGTTAGGAGAGACTCAAGAGAATTCTCTCTTTGTTAAGTTAGCGAACCCTTTGTGGGATCGGAACACTGTTTGTGACTACAACCCTTTCTTTTGATCGGTTCGGGTTGGTAGTAGCCGCCACAGACCACAAGTTGCAAATACATGCAATAAAAGGTGTTGAGCTCTTAGGCAAAGTTCATACTATGGAATTTCCGACTGGAATTCCACTTCTGAATTACGGTCAGAAATTCTGCTGCATGAAGGTAAAATGCAGGCAAATGTGTTTTCCGTGAACCCATTCACACTGCGGAGTTTTCTGGGCGGAATTTTTAATCTGAAAATTCTGATCTAATCATTCCGCCAGAACATTGAAGCTGCTCAATGTTCTGGCGAAATCTGCACCGCAAACATTGCTGGCTATCCCGCCGGGGATTCTGTAGTGTGAACCTGGCCTTAGCCCAACACCATAAGGTAAGCAGTTTATCTGCCTTTTTATTAACTGAGGTTGACATTGGTAACAGCACTCGGTAGCGCATTTGCTTTGTTACAGATGCAACATTTCTTACTGGCAATGATCACATTTTATACATGGTTTACATTTTGTTAAATTTACCTCGCTTTGTGTCCTCCTACTTCATCATTGTTCAGTTATTGACCTATATTTTTGTTCATCCTGATCTACCTAAAAAGAATACCAAAAAAAAAAAAAAAAAAGAAAAATGTAGAAGAACAGCACAGCCAAATCCAGTATAGTAGTAAGAGGGTGCTCGCGGATCCTGGATCCTTGGTTAGGGGATCGAAAATTACTTAAACAGCAGAACAAATCTTGTCCACAGCACCGAGATCCATAAAAAAGTGAAGTTTATTCCATAACAGGTGTCAATACAAAAGCAACGTTTCAGTCAGCTTAACCTGACCTTCCATAACAGGCTTGAGAAAGGTAAGGTTGAGCTGACTGAAACGTCGCTTTTGTATTGACACCTGTTATGGAATAAACTTAACATTTTTAAAAAGAATACCAGATATACAGTGGGAAGAGACACCCAAAAAAAAATTTTTTTTCAATTTTATGAAACAGTGCCACTAGTGGCAGTGATGACATTCAGCGTTGTAATATTCATTTAAAGAGGTATTTATCAGCTGCTGTATACTACAGAGAAAGTTCTTTTCTTGTTGAATTTCCTTTCTGTTTTGACCAAAGTGCTCTTTGCTGACACCTCTGTCCATGTCAGGAACTGTCCAGAGCAGGAGAGGTTTGCTATGTGGATTAAAGGGGTACTCCAGTGGAAATCTTTTTTTTTTACAAATGAACTGGTGCCAAAAAGTTAAACAGATTTGTAAATTACTTCTATTAAAAAAATCTTAATCCTTTTAGTACTTTTTAGCAGCTGTTTGCTATAGAGGAAATTCTTTACTTTTTGAATTTCTTTTTTGTGTTGCCCACAGTGCTCTCTGCTGACACCTCTGTCCTTGTCAGGAACTGTCTAGAGCAGCATAGGTTTGCTATGGGGATTTTCTCCTGCTCTGGACAGTTCCTGATACGGGCATCAGGTGTCAGCAGAGAGCACTGTGGACGAAAAAAAAAATAATTAAAAAAAATAAACTGAAAGGATTAAGATTTTTTAATAGAAGTAATTTACAAATCTGTTTAACTTTCTGGCACCAGTTCAAGCTGTAGATGAGTGTTTTCCAAACAGGGTGTCTCCAGCTGTTAAAAAACTACGACTCCCAGCATGCCCGCACAGCCGTTGGCTGTCCGAGCATGCAGCGGAGTTGTAATTTTGCAACAGCTACATTCACACTGGTTAGAAAGCACTGCTGTAAAAGAACATGTCTAGACCATTGTATGTTTAATGACAGTAAAATAAAAAAATAAATGTCTATTTCTTTTGTTCAAAGTAACAAACTAAATCCTGACATTTCTCTCATAATAAGCATCAGATTAATTGCATCTGCTCAGTCAATTTAAGGGCACGAATAGTGTACAGATTGAGAAAAAAAAAAGATAACACAATTATCACACATGCTGACTCGGACAATATGATAAATGTGCCTCCTTACCTCATGTAAAGATCATGCGGAGATACATAGGGACATAATTATAAGAGAGCAGATTTGCATATGCCATTTTAGCGGCACTAATTACGTTACTTTGTAATTTCATGGCCAAATCCGGCATATGTTATTCTTGATGTACAATATACCCATTGAATCAGCAGCCCATATTTTTATCGTACTTGTAAGTGGAGCAAATGTTATTCCTAAAGTAAAAGACTGCACATAAGTATTTTGTATAACCCATACGCTGTTTGGGCATCATCATGGTGGGGCAGTCGACACATGGTGCATTGCACTGCTATGCCGCGAAAGAGTTGATGGGCAGTAGAAGTGGTAGTTTCTCTGGCTGCCAACATGCAGGAGGAGGTGCCATCACCATCACGGACCCAGGAAGAAACGGATGCTGAGGGGAACTACAAGTACTAGACATCTTATATCCTATCCACAGGATAGGGATAACGTGTCTGATGGCGGGGGTCCAGCCGCTGGTACCCCCCATGATCTTCTGCCCGGCAACCCCGTAATCCACATGCAGGTAATCCAGCACTTAGACCCCCCACAACCAGACATTTTATCCCCTTTCCGGGGAAAGAGGATAAGATACCTGGTACCGGAGTTCCTTTTTAAAGCCAGTATGGGGGGGGGGGACAATCTGGACAAATTCTGTCTCCATCTGCACAGGTACCCATAGTACTGTTCATTTTATGCTGCACAGTATGTGTAGCCACACAGCTTAAAAACATCCCTTCTTAGACTGCCTAAGTTTTTCCCTTAATGAGCAGGCAGAGCACTGATAATATTAGTTGCCCGATCATAGAGAAAGAGATCTCTGTGATCAGTACAGGGAGAAAAATCTGAGCAATCTGTGAGAGAAAGAGTGGGCCAAAGAGCACAGTCTGTGATAGAGATAGGGGCATAAAGAGCAGTCTGTGTTAGAATGGGGGGCTGTAGGAAACAGTCAGTTAAAGAGAGGGGCATAATGAGTAGTCTTTGTAACAGAGGGGTAGTCTGTTAGGGTGGGGGACCATGAGAGGACTCTGTGAGAGATATAAGGGAATAAGAGCAGTATGTGTAACAGAGAGTGGCAAGAGGAGCAGTCCATGTGAGAGATAGAGGCATGGACAATGGTATGAATAAAAAAGGGGGCATAGAGAACAGTCTATGTGAGTTGGGGGGGGGCATGGCAAGCAGTCTGCAAGAGAAGGGGCACAGGAAGCAATCTGTGTCCATTACGAGAGTATTGGTGGGGATACAGGTGAGAGCACCATGTCTATTGTGAGGGTGCAGGCTGGCTAGAGTCTGCATGTACTTGTTCATCATGGAAAGAAAGCTGAGCCAGAGACAAGAACACAGAACGAGTGCATGAATAGTAGCTGTCCGAGAGTGGCTGAGAGTCTGTCAGGGACCCGTAGTTCTGATAATGCAAGGGCTAAGAAACCTTACTAAAAGTCAGTTGCGAGAGGTGTCTTGTGTACTGCTGAGTTTTGAGAGTACTTTGTAACTAAATAAGACTAGCTCAGGGAAATACTGTGTGAACTATGTAGGTCCTAGGAAGATTTTAAGATTGTATTCTGAGTTCTTGTGACCTGTATAATATGGCCAGTGGACAAACAGGAGGGCTAGACAATGGGAGGAAAGCGGGGTTAGAGAAGAAACCCTACTGCATAAAGTGAAGATGCAGCTCATATACTGTAATTCCCAAGTTGAGATCTGTAAATATTCTTGATTTTGCAAGTTGGAATGAGGGTAGTGTGGAGTAATTCCTTATCAAATAGTAATTTTATTTGTATGAGGACTAGAGATGAGCGAACTTTGCTACCTATGAGAAAATTTGAAATTCCCCGACTCAGGCCCCACAGCGGCATCAGTAACCCATATGTTGCCTGAATGACACAGCCTGGAGTTGGCTGATGCACGAGTACACAGCAGGGCTTCACAATCCGCCCCAAAAACCCCCACAATTTTTGAAATTTTTGAAAAAGATTTTGGATAGCAGGTGCTACCTATGAGAAAATTTGAAACTACCAGACCCAGGCCCCACAGCTTCATCAGTAACCCATATATTGCCTGAATGACACAGCCTGGAGTTGGCTGATGCATGAGTTCACACCAGGGCTTCAGAATCCCCCCAAAAAACACCACAATTTTAGAAATTTTTGAAAAAGATTTTGGATAGCGGGTGCTACCTATGAGAAAATTTGAAATTCCCAGACCCAGGCCCAGCAGCGCCATAATTTTATGATTTGAAATTTAAAACAACCTTTGCGTGTCCCGGAACCCAACGTGTGGGTACGAAGGACCAAATCCAACAAGCCCCCACAGGGCTCATGTGGCCGTGAGATTTAGGCGCAAAGTCTCCATTGCTCTGACCGGCCATTGTTTCCAAGACTTCTCGCCAAGGCAAACCATGTGAAGAACAGCGTGACACCGCTGTGACCTGCACACATGGTATGCTGAAGGGCCACTGAGACTTGTCTGGGCAGTGGAGGCTTAAGACACAGTGGAGGATGTGGAGGCGGAGTACACACTGTCACAGGACCAACGGGCTGACAGAGTGTAGCAGGAAGCAGCATTGAGTACACACCCGGGCTTCAGAATCCAAAGAAAACACAACCATTAAAAAAAAAAATTAAGAATATTTAGGACAGCGGGTGCTACCTACATATTGCCTGAATGACACAGCCTGGAGTTGGCTGACGCATGAGTACACACTAGGGCTTCACAATCCCTCCAAAAAAACACAACAATTGTAGAAATTTATGAAGAAGACTTTTGGATAGCGGGTGCTACCTATGAGAAAATTTGAAATTCCCAGGCCCAGCAGCGCCATCAGTAAACCATATATTGCCTGAATGACACAGGCCTGAGTTGGCTGATGCATGAGTACGCACCAAAGCTTCACAATCCCTAATAAAAAAGACAAACATTTTTTACGAAAAATTTTTACGAAAATTTAGGACAACGAGTGCTCTCTATATATTACCAGAATGACGCAGCCTGGAGTTGGATGCAGCATGAGGAGACCAATGAAATGTGTGATTTTTTTATTTGAAATTTAAATAAAAATTTGTGTCCCGGACCCCACCGTGTGGGTACAAAGGACCTAATCTCACAAGCACCCACAAGCCTCATGTGGCCGTAAGATGTAGGCGCAACGTCTCCATAGCCCTGACCGGCCATTTTAGTTTTTTGTACCTTTGTTTAAGAACAAGCACATATCCAAGAGTCCAGAAGACTCTATAATGCAGGACGGTGGACCACCAAAAGACATTCTTCTATAAAATAATTTTTTATGAAATAAAGAAGCAGAGTTCATCCCTATGCATATTTTTTTTGAAAATTTTACTTAAAAAATCACACGCAATAATCGTTCAATGGTGTAATGGTTATTATTGTGGAAAATTCAAGTTTATTACTGGGATAATTATCAGAAAATTTGAAAAAAACACTACCCAAGAGTGTTTAATAACCCCATACATTGCACCAAAAATTTTGAAATTTAAATTAAGCATGTATGTATGTATTTTAAAAATCCTAAAGTTAAAAGGCCCAAGCCCAGAAGCATTATGAAGTCAAGTAGTTCCTGAAAGACACAGGAGCAGTCAGGAGTAGGCATCAGCAGTACCCAAGAGGCTTTAATAACCCCTTACATTGCACGATCACCCGTGAGATCGAGCAATAACAGGTGTGTTATGCCCTCAGATGTCCGGGGCTGCACGCGCGCTACACTGAACGGACCAGCGTGTGTCTATCTTTCACCGACAGGTGCGGGTAACCCTCTGAACCCCGTTCGCGATAGGGATCAGGGATTGCAATTATTTGCCAGGAAAGAAGAATCACAACTAAGCGCGGGTCATAAGCTCGGGTTCATTAAGTCCATGCCCTTTGTACACATCGCATGTCTCTACTACCGATTGGATGGTTTAGTGAGGTCCTCGGATCGGCCCCGGCGGGGTAGGAGAAGGCCCTGGCAGAGCACCGAGAATTTAAAGATCATTGTTGAAATTTGCATTAAGCATGTATTAGCTACTGCTAAACTTCCAAATATTGAAGGCCCAAGGCCTGAGGCATCAGGGAGGCAATTATTTCCTGAAAGACACAGAATGAGTCAGGAGCAGCTTAACAGGTACTAAATGGAACAATACTTGGATGTACCTATGCGGTATGCACTGATGAGGGCAGTAATATGCGTAACTATATGCAGAAAAAAACTCTGCATTTTTGTAAAACACCAGCCGATGAATCCTATTGTTTGGACTTTGACGGTTTGGAGCACCTTGACGGATTAACAGGTACTAAATGGAACAATACTTGGATGTACCTGTGCGGTATGCACTGATGAAGGCAGTAATATGCCTAACTATACGCAGAAAAAAATCTGTATTTTTGTAAAACACCAGCCGGTGAATGCTATTGTTTGGACTTTGATGGTATGGAGCACCTTGACAGCTTAACAGGTACTAAATGGTACAATACTTGGATGTACGTATGCAGAATGCACTGATGAGGGCAGTAATATGCATAACTATACGCAGAAGAAACTATTTTTTTTTTTTAAACTGCCGGTGAATACTATTGTGTGGACTTGCACAGTATGTAGCCCCTTGACAGATTAACAGGTACACAATGGTACAAATGCACTACAATCCACTGAACAATCACGTATTTCTGAACAGCAGCAGAACCCAACAGTGCAGCACCACAAAAAAATAAAAAAAAAAAAAAATTGCACTCTGTCACACAATTCTGAGCAGCAGAAGATTTGTGGAGCAAAAAAATATAAACTCAATTGGGCTGAAAAATGAGATAAGATGCTTCAGAAAGTTCAGGCAGCTTGGAGATCTATGAGTCAGCTGAAAGCTATCTGCCCCTCTCTGCTGCAATGCTCAATAACCAGGGCCGGATTAATGTAGGGGCGGATGGAGCTGCCGCTCCAGGCCCTTACATAGGCCGCCCAGACCGGTGACAGACCTAACGCTAACAGAGAACCCCCCCCCCCCCGCTCCCCACTATCTTACAAAACACCTAACGCCGGCACCCCCCCCCCCCCCCCCCCCGCTATCTTACAACACCCGGGCCGTCGTCACCTCCGCCAGTCACACGCGCTGCGGCAGCTGTCAGTGAGAGCTGCGGTGATGTCATCCACTTCACGGCGGCGCCCGGAAGTCATGTCCCCGCGGCTCCCACTGAAACAAGGACTGAGCAGCAGCCGCCGCAGCGTGTCAGTCTGAGTCACTGGGTCCCGGAGAGAAAGGTCACAGCCCTTGGGGCCATTTATAATGTAAGGCACTGTGAGGGGCACAATTTAACATGTCAGGAGGGCAGCAACCGCATTATAGGTTGCAAGACATGGTTTATTATATATGAGGGGGACATTATATGTGGGGGCACATGACAGAACCCCCCTGTCATGTGCCCAAATAATGCCCCCCTGTCATGTTCCCCTCATATATAATACCCCATGTCCTGTGCCCCTCACATATACTGCCCCCCTGACATGTGCCCCTCACATATAATGCCCCCCTGACATGTGCCCCTCACATATAATGCCCCTGGCTGTCCTGCCCCCTCAGGGACATTATATGTGAGGGGCACATGTCAGGGGGGCATTATATGTGAGGGGCACATGTCAGGGGGGCAGTATATGTGAGGGGCACATGTCAGGGGGGCATTATATGTGAGGGGCACATGTCAGGGGGGCATTATATATGAGGGGCACAGGACATGGGGTTTTATTTATGAGGGGCACATGACAGGGGGACATTATATGTGAGTGGCACAAGACATGGGGTATTATATATGAGGGGTACATGACAGGGGGACATTGTATGTGGGGGCACATGACAGGACCCCCCCTGTCATGTGTCCATATAATGCCCCCCTGTCATGTGCCCCTCTTATATAATACCCCATGTCCTGTGCCCCTCATATATAATGCCCCTCATATATAATACCCCATGTCCTGTGCCCCTCATATATAATGTCCCTCATATATAATATCCCATGTCCTGTGCCCCTCATATATAATGCCCCTCATATATAATACCCCATGTCCAGGGGGCATTATATGTGAGGGACAAATGACAGGGGGGCATTATATGTGGGGGCACATGACAGGGGCCCCCCTGTCATGTGCCAATATAATGCACATATAATGCCCCCCTGACATTTGCAGCTTACTTATAATACCCCCTGCTCTGTGCCCCTCATATATAATGCCCCCTGTCATGTGCCCCCACATATAATGCCCCCCTGTCATTTGCTCCCCACATATAATGCCCCCTGACATGTGCCCCTCATATATAATGCCCCATGTCCTGTGCCCCTCATATATAATGCCCCTCATATATAATACCCCATGTCCAAGGGGCATTATATGTGGGGGCACATGACAGGGGCCCCCCTGTCATGTGCCAATATAATGCACATATAATGCTCCCCTGACATTTGCTGCTTACTTATAATACCCCTGACATGTGCCCCTTATATATAATGCCCCATGTCCTGTGCCCCCTCACCTATAATGCCCCCTGAAATGTGCCCCTCATATATAATGCCCCCTGTCCTGTGCCCCATGTCCTGTGTCCCTCACATATAATGCCCCCTGACATGTGCCCCTTATACATAATGCCCCATGTCCTGTGCCCCTCACATATAATGCCCCCTGTCCTGCCCCCTCAGGGGGCATTATATTTGAGGGGCACAGGACAGGGGGCATTATAAGTCAGAGACATATGTCACGGGGCATTATATGTGCATTATATGGGCACATGACGGGGGGGTGGGGGGCTGTCCTGTGCCCCCCACATATAATGCCCTATGTCCTGTGCCCCTCACATATAATCCCCCTGAGGAGGCAGGACAGGGGGCATTATATGTGAGGGGAACATGACAGGGTGCATTATATGCGAGGGGCACAGGACAGAGGGCATTGTTATTATGTGGGGGGAACAGGACGGGTTATCATTAATATATGTGGGGGCACAGGATGGGGCATTATTACCATATATGAGGGGCACAGAGTGTTTTGCATTTCAGAGGTATGGGCCGGCATTTATCATTGTAGTGTATGTGAAGCATTTTTACACCTTTTTTGTGTGCTGTAATGTGTAGGAGCATCAAATTTATTAAAAGGTAGCAGACCATTTGATACATTTTGTGCAGGTCACATTTTCTAAAATTTCACTCTTCACATACACCCAAAAGCTAAGTCTGGGCTGGTGTAATTTTAGAGACTTTTCAGTGGTTTTGCAAATTTTTTGCGCCTTTTCACAAAAAGGTGCAGTTCATAAAACCCTTCCATATTATGTGTATTGCCAAAATCAGTGGATTACAACTCAAGCGCAAAAAAGGCACAATTCAAAGGATATGGTGTTTGGCAGTATTATAATAATTATTGTTTTCATATAGAGGATCAGAATGCGCTGACATAGTGAGGAGCCGTCTGGGTATCAAGTTCTGCTGAGTGAACATTTAGCTGAAACAAGTCCTGGCGGTATATACCATCTGAATTAGATAAGAAAAGACTATAGAGAAGACGTCACCTGTAGTAACAGATTTTATTGTGTATTCTCTTCACTATAGAGAAGACGTCACCTGTAGTCACTTATTTCATTGTGTATTCTCCTCACTATAGAGAAGACATCACCTGTAGTCACTTATTTCATTGTGTATTCTCCTCACTATGTCCTATCAGAGCTGGAGTCACTTGAAAGTTCTGCAGTAATGATGGGTGAAACAACAATTCCTAGCATAGCCTTACCCCATACTTAAGGTCATACTGGGAGCTGTAGTTTTAAATGGTAAAAACTTTTTTAGCACTTTCCCATTCTGTGGCAATTGGTATATTTGATTATTATACTGGAAATAATTTTCTGCAACATGCTACAGCGCGGGCATCACAACATGATGAAAAAAAATCAGGGCCTATATCCCCTTTTTGTTATGCTTTTGCAAATATTCATCCAGTTGCTTTTTAAACGTCTTTACAGACTCTAATAAGATCATATCTGCAGGCAGAGGATTCCACATTCTTATTGTTCTTAGTGTAAAAAACCCTTTCCTTTGCCTTAGACAAAATCTCCTTTCTTCCAGTATAAAAGTTGCTGAGTTGCCCATAGCAACCAATCAGATCACTTCTTTCATTTTTGAAAAGGCCTCTGGAAAATGAAAGAAGCGATCTGAATGGTTGCTATTGTTAACTCAGCAATTTTTCCTCTGGACACTAACATATATTCAGCTATCCTGGTAATTTAATGTGCATAAAACATGTGACAGATGCGCTTTATTTGTGTTAAGAAAAATTACTTTGTGTTGCATTTTCATTTTATATATTCCGATAAAAAGGCCCATCGAAATCTTCAGCACCAGGCCCATGATGCTCTTAATCCAGCCCTGTCAATAACGTGAATAGGAGGTTTAGCTATCAATGATCCTTCTCAGTGTAACAGCACAGCACTCTGCACTCCTGTATTTCCCTAATGCTGATGTGACTAGCAGTTGCAGTGTAACGCTGTGGTATGAGCTATTCACACACACGCAGTCCCGTCCTCTCCATCTGAGTGCATAGATGAAATGAAGAGAGGCAAGATGGCCGCCGATTATATGGGTACTGTGACATCACAGGGGTCAGTGAACTCACATGTGATTCAGGGTCAGCCCGCCTACCTTCATTCCCGCCGCTGTTTCCCGCCCTCCCATAATCCCCTGCCCCATGTACTCACATGTGGATCTACCACCTTAGGTCTCCAATAGCCTGGAACGCTGTAAAATGGAGATTAATGAAGTGATTCGCGTGATAGAATCGCGGTGATATTTCTTTTCGTTGCGAATCAAATTTTTCATGAAATTCGTAACGAATTTGGGTTTGTCAACTTCGATTCGCTCATTTCTAATGAGGACCTCTGGAGGTGCATGGCCTACCAGCACAGATCAGCTGATGAAGCTCCACGAGTAACACCAAGGCATGGTAAACTAAAGGTAGGGGTAGCCTCATAATGGCACTATAGGATGAGTAAAAAAAACCTCTAGGTGCCACTTGAATCTTGGTGGATTGGTAGAGCATTGCAATCTAAAAACATCCGTCACGTTGTTTGGCATTGTATCACACTAAGAAGTAGAGCTTTCAATGCTATTTTGTCCAACAGTGTTGAGGAAATTGGCCTTTTAAAACCTCCAACACAGATGTGAACACAGTCATCTGTTCTAACATCTGCTCTTGCGGTTTATTCTTTAGAGGAACTCTGAAAAACACTTATTTCAACTCTTTTGTATTATAAAAAAAAAAAATGTCTGACCAACTCTGTCCTTGGACACGGAATACTCCCCCGGCACTTTATGACATCTGATCTTTTTCTTTCCATGAGGAAAGGCATGGATCAGGTAACACACAGAGGTTTTCAGATCAGATTATCATGTGATCAACAGTTCAAACAGAAATTTTCCACAGATAAATTATATACAAAATATAAAAGCTGATCACATTTACCCCAGCCCCAGCTGTTGTAGCCATTCTTCATGTGCCATGGGGATGAACCCTGTCTTTGGCACAAGGGATTTTTCTACAAAGTACAAAGTTAGACACAAATAATATTAAATAATATTAAAATTACAACTGAGAGCAGTTTTGCATAGTTATTTCATCTACTTCGTCTATGTTTTTGTACAGCTGAATGTAATCTGTTGTTCCTTGTAAGCAACATTTCAGGGTGAGGGGAGACAGACCCAAGTGTTTTTCAATAAGATCAGCAAGGGTAAGTTCACATCTGTGCTGGAGGCTTCATTTTATCAAGTTATGTTCCAGTAAAATGACATAGATCAGCAGAAAACCTGCTGTCAAAAGGGTTCCTTGGTATCCATTGGTGTCCTTCATGCAGTGGACCTCAGTTTTCTGATCCTAAATGGAATCTGCAACAGACGCCCCGAACAAAGAGTCAGAGTCAGACCATATACTGTATGGCCTAAAGATGGTAGAGGTAATAATAATGAAGAAAGTCAATATAGAAAAAGCAGGAAGCCTGGCACCAGTAGTATAGGACTCAATGGGTATGTATATATTCCTTATATGTAGGATCAGCATAGGAAGTAATATGCCTGCTAAGGGTGGTGCTCACACAATGCGGTATATTCCATATAATGTAGATGAAAGAAGAGGAATAAATGGGAGCAACTCACCCAAGACCCAAGAGGAGGTGGCAAAGTCTTTACTTTATTGCATATCGTGCAGACATAGGTGCAAACCACAGAGGGCAGATGTCACGGTGGGGGAGTAGCAGACAGCGGCGGGCCACGGTCCGTATCGTGCTTTCAAAGCACTTCGTCAGGCCTGATGAAGTGCTTTGAAAGCACAATACGGACCGTGGCCCGCCGCTGTCTGCTAATCCCCCACCGTGACATCTGCCCCCCGTGGTTTGCACCTATGTCTGCACGATATGCAATAAAGTAAAGACTTTGCCACCTCCTCTTGGGTCTTGGGTGAGTTGCTCCCATTTATTCCTCTTCTTTCATCTACGTAATAATAATGAAGGTCACCGATGTCACAGGTATCAGAGGGGCATAGGTAGCTCCACACATTCTCTCAAACTTTTTAAGTTCAGCAAAATTTATTCTCTCTATTGTCTCTAGCATTTCTAAAGGTATAGGTGCTAATCTAAATTGTCATTGTTAGGCTTAAACAGTGTAATAGGGTCTGTTTAAATGTTAAAATAAGGTATTGATTGTTAAGCTTAAATGTCCACTGTAGAATGCCATTCTTCAAATAATTGTGTGTCATCATAGCCTTGATGTCTCTAGGACCGGCCTGTGGCCCATGAATGTCCCAGACATGTAAATCGGTACCTGTACAAAAAAATATACATACACTAAAAGTCCAAAATTTATTTCACATGGTTAAAATAATGAAAACCAAAAATAAGGTGGTTTTAAATTCTGCTATGCTTTTAAAACCACCTTATTTTTGGTTTTCATTATTTTTACCATGTGAAATACATTTTGGACTTTTATATCTATTTTTTTGGGAGCTTGAACCTGCATGTTTTTTGTTATGGACCTGTTCACACAAAGTATGTGGCTTGGATACCTGTTCCGTGCTTCCTAAAACATCAGAAGTTCTTCCAATCTAGAGTGTCTACAAGGCGGTGAGCTGGTCTTTTCAATATTTACTTATACTTGTACAAACTTACCTTAAAATTCTCTAAAAATTCAATTTAACTCCTTTTGTATTTCCTCTGCTAGCTCTAGCTGTTACTCGGGGTGAGTAGGTTTCTCAAAGTAATCCATTTGGTCTCAGGTAGTGAGGGCTAGCTAATAGGAGAGAAGACCAGATACTCCTCTCACCTCCTCACTCTAAGCTGGTCTAAACTAGACTGATAAACAGGATTTCCTCTCCAGTAGAGAGGCTTTGCCACGGAGGCTCCTTCTACACACTAAGACCTTCTATAATGTAATGCAAAGTATGTAGTGCCTTATATAGGCTTCATTTGCGGTGAATTTAATCAGTCGTTCCCTGTAATCAACCATTTCAGGGTGAAGGGAGACAGACCAAGTGTTTTTCAATGGGATCACCAAGGGTATGTTCACATCTGCAATGGAGGTTTCTATCTATCTGCCAATTTTCCAGCAAAATTACGGACACCAATAGAAAACCTGCTGTTAGTAGGGTCCGTTGGGCTCCGTTGGTGTCCATCATTTAGCGCACATCTGTTTACTGGCTCTGATCGGAGGCCCGAAGCCATAACCTATATAATATCTGCCTCCAGGATCCCTACTTTATCTCTACAGTCATTTACATACATGAATGTGAATGACATCTGCAGATCATTTTATGAATATCATATTTATAAGATGCTGACTTCACACTTAGACCTCCGCTAAATCTATGAGTAGCTCTATGTACATAACTATTTTTAGCTAGGTATACAATTATATATCTTCGTATGTGTCATCTCTTGGGGGCTGAAGAGGTTTATTTTGGATGTTTTCCATAAGTATTCCTAGCATTAGGTTCCACAATTTGCTACATGAGTCACCCAGGTGCCTATCATGAGCTTATTTTTCTTTTTTGCGCAATATTTTTTACTTATTTATTAATTTTTCATTTTTGGTTCTCAATAAACAAACTTTGCGTCCTTCCAGTATTGAAACATTGTGATTCTTAAGTGATATTGAAAGGATTCTATGGTTTCATTAAAGGACCAGCAATTATAAAAGCTTCAAGTAGACTCGAATGTACATTGGGATCCTAGCAACGGAAGATAAGTATGCTGCGAAAACTCGGGAGCCACGTTTTAGAAAACTCTTTATCAATAACAAAGGTTCATGGAAAATTACCTGGAGCTATGATAATATCCCCTTCCTCTGGATGGCTACAAAAGTAGGAAGGGAAGAAATTAGATTATTCATGGCGACCGGGTGAGATGGGCGACTGCTGTGAAAGGGTTAAAGAGAAACATTTCCAAGGGCATTTCAGCAGCTCGGAAGGAAAAAAAAATCGCAGCTCAAACTCGCGAAGCTACATCTGAGCTCCATTGTGATCAACCCATATTCTCTGATAATGAAGTTACTGTGTAGAGATGGTAAACTGAGCCTTCCTGCATTAGCGCTGAACAGATGGCTCCGAATACACAAGATCTAATACAAGACTACACGGAACAGTGAAAGGAGGTTTGTACTGATGGCAGCTAATACCAGGAATAAGGACAGACAATACAAGACAATCACTTTTAATATAAGTAAATGTTTGCATACAATAAACAGCTGCTGAAACGGATATAAGATGCTGAATTCAGCAACACAATAAGACTTTTTGGATATTCAGACCATATTCTTCCTGTTATACCCATGAATGCAGAACACTAACTTCCATTTTGTGGACCCCAATGCAAATTCTGTAACAAAGCGGCCCAGCGTTCGGCCCTGTATACATCCCATATAGTTACACTAATGCGTGAATGCCATATATTGCAAAAACAAATACTAATAATAAGGTCTTCTTCTAGCTAAATGTGTATTTTCAATGAAGTCTAATGTTTATTTTAATGGGTAAATTAGAAGTTTAATGCGATGTAGTTGTCAAATGCACGTGCAATAAAATCCTATACCTAAAAGACATCCTGTTATTGCTCAAACCTAAAACAATACTGCATGGGATACTGAAAACAGCATAACATCACCTTAAAGGGGTACTCCACCCCTAGACATCTTATCCCCTATCCAAAGGATAGGGGGTAAGATGTCTGATTGTGGGGGTCCTGCCGCTGCACCCGGCATTCATTTAGAGCGTCGGGTGCAGCACTGAAGGCTCGTGATCACACCCCGCTTATGATGTCATGACCATGCCCCCTCAAAGCAAGTCTATGGTAGGGAGCGTCACTGCCGTCACGCCCCCTCCCATACACGTGCATTGAGGGGATGTGGCCGTGACGTGACGAGCCTCCGTCCTGCATCACCAGTCATCCGGCAGTTTGGATGTCTGGGGTTCCGCAGCCGAGATCGTGGGGGTCCACAGCGCCGGGACCCCGCGATCAGACATCTTATCCCCTATCCTTTGGATAGGGGATAAGATGTCTAGGGGCGGAGTACACCTTTAAAGAGTGTAACGACATCAAATAGAAAAGTTTAATTCTATAGCAATGACACATTGTAACCACACTACAGTAATCTGACAACCAATAAGTTCCATGTACCCTATACTGGGATACTCCAACTTCACGATTAAATGAGCCACCACTGAAATTTTGATTTTTGTTCCACATAGCATTTAAACAATTGTGTACAAACACATTTTAATATTGCACCATTGTATCTGTATCTCTCGATTAACAACATCTTCTTTCTACACAGAATTATGTGTTTCCATAGTAAAAGACAAACAAACCCTGTGAAGTCTGATTTTGATGCCAGTATAATCTTTCTATCCTTTACGTGTTGTTAACCTACTGACTGTAAAGAAGCAAGAAGTAGGGTACAGATGGAAGTATCACTGCAGGATCAGACTACACAGGGTTTGATTGTAGTCTGTTACCATAGAAACAAAGGGATGGGAGAGTTTCTACATTTACTATCATTAGCTACCAAAAGCTATCATTAGGACAAATACATGGTTGCCAATTTGTATATGACCATTGAAAAAAGTTCAAACTCAATAATAAAAATTAATTATTGTGATTGATATAACCACCAGGGACAGTATATAGAATTCCACTGACTTTTATGTTTTCTTTTATCTTTCAATACGTAGGATATCATACTTTTTGTCATATTTACTGATTTACTGATTCTTCTAAGCTTTGGTACATGTCTGCGGACGTAAAATGCCACTTCAGGCGCAGCTGTTTGAGGTCTAAGCCTGATGAAAGTCCATCCCTGTAAATAGTATAGTTCTATAGAATTCTCTTGTTTGTCACGGATGGACGCTTATACTTTGGTTGCCCAGAGAAAACAGTCAAGTTTAGTGATTTGTGAAGGTTCCCAGTAGAAAAACCTTACAATTGACTGCAGAGAAGGATGGATAATTGCATTCTATTTCAATGGGCAAATGAGAAATGTATAAGAAAATCAAGTTTTTACGGTTCTCTCAGTTATGTTCCAAACTAGGACCCCAAATTTCACTCAATTTCACTCATGCCAATAAAATCACCTATAGGTAATCCACCAAATATACGAGGAACTCTTACCATAGGTGGTTGTGTGGGCTCACACACAACAATGGTTAGCGTGTATGAGTAATGTCTGGTCTGCAGACTCCCCAACCAAATGGATAATGGTAAGCAGCGACTTCACAGGGTGGATAGGGGTTTAGCGGTGCTTACCAGGATGGACACATCAGGTAAGATAAAGCAGGTTTATTGGATAAAAATGTGACACGTTTCATCGCGCTTGCGCGTGTCCATCCTGGTCAGCGCTTCTGAACCCCTATCCACCCTGTGAAGTCGCTGCTTACCATTTAAATAAGTCTGACAGGATTGACAGAACTCAGTGGGGCCCTGCTGAACAATCTGTAACATCAGCTTCATCTCAGGTGATCTGTAAAATGCTAAGAACCATCAGGACAAGCTCCTTACACACCGTCAGCAAATATTTTTTCATATAACTTGAACAAAATAACATACTTAAAAATACAAAAATATCAAATAAAAAACAGCAGAAAAAAAGAAAAGAAAACAGGAAAAGGAGTCCAAAGTGGATAGACCATGGTCTCCATATTATGTAAACAATGACCCAAAGTAAAGGCTATATATCACTACTTTCTCTTAAAGCAGTGATCTCCAAACTGTGGCCCTCTATGTACACAGAACTACAACTCCCAAGATGAAAATTCCTGTCAATGGAAAAATTCTAAGTCTGGGGAATTTGTTTTTAATTCTAGATTATATTAGGCAAATTCCAAAGTTCAAGTCAACAAACTATAAAAAAAAAAAATAATAATAATAATAATAATAATAAAAATGAAATAAAATAGTTTTTTTCTGTGCAGAGGAGTAAAAACAAAAATACATAAAAATAATTTTCATTTTTGTTGCTATTACCAGTAACTATTATTATCATTAATAAAACAACTACTACTAATAATAATATTAATAATTGCAAAAATATATATTTTCATGTATTTTAGTTTTTACTCCTCTCTCTTCACCTAAAAATTATTATTTTTTTATAGTTTGCTGACTTGAAGTTACAAATTTGCCAAATATAATCTAGAATAAAGAAAAAACTCCCCGAACTTCGAATTTTTCCATTGATAGTCTTGCACACACAACAGTATAAAAAGTTCCAATCCTCTCTCAATAAGATCCCTAGGACATTGAGAGTAACTGCTGGATAAATGCATAGTGAATATATATATATATATATATATATATATATATATATATATATATATATATATATATGAAAAAATAAACCTGCTGGAAGATACTCAGCATGGACTCAATCAGACTTACAGATCTCCAAAGTAATAGAGACAGTAAGGGAGCGCCCCGAACAGTTGTCTGGTAGAGCTAAGCAGGAGGCTGGAGGAGTATTTTAAAATGAGAGAACTGCCAAAGAAGCAGGAGCTAGCAGACCATATGGGAACTAACAAAGTAAAAAATGGATGAAATTCTTATTATAACCTAAGAAATGGATTTTATACAGTTCTCCACAGAAGCTCGGCACAATACTTGTTACTGTACTGTAGAAGGAAACTTTCCTATGAAATTAGCCGCGTGATTCTACCAGTGCGGGGAATGATATATAAAATAAGTAAAAAAAATGTGTATTGGTTATAGTGGTGCAGTACAGATCACCTCTGTGAGGAACACAGAGCCAAAAAGCACCACCGCAGACCCTGGAGAGGAGAAACTTATGGGTCAACTGTGAACCTGAGCAAGACAAGGAAAGTACACAGCGGGATACGCAGGATGTCAATGGCTTTTTTTCTCTTTTTCTTACAAGGGCTTGTATAACTCAAAGCATCACACGGCGCAAAGAGGCCACGACAGACAAAGGGAAAGAAGAAGCTAAAAGCCAAGGAGCTTGTTGCAAAAACATAAAAACACTATAGGAGAGCACCGGAGAAATGTGACCTGAAGGCTGTTGCTGTTTGGAAGAATAGTGAAGGCATTTGTGCTTCCAGTAAGAACGGGAGAATGAAATACATGAAGAGAGGATACTTTATAGACCACCAGGCAATAGAAGATAATTTACCAAACTGCAGAGCGTGCGCCTCACACTGTGCCTGTGATATTTGGGCCTGTTTAAACACAGCTGAGCCTAATTGTAAGCAACGCGCATAGGCGATCCAAGGTACAATGGTCACATTGGCAGAGAACGTTACATTTAGCTTCTTTTATTAGGGAAGAACAAGTGATGTCACCTGCTCAGAATATGATTAGTAATGCTGAGAGATGTTATCTGAATATGAATCCGCTTATAAAAATGAGTTCTTTACAGGCGAAACAGTGACTCTTGCCTTGCATTGGCTTCTGCACAATGGAAAGGACTGGTTATCCCGCTTTCTTTTGCATATTAAATGGGTTAGGGGTTCTCAGGTGCTTACACATCTTATCCCCTATCCAAAAGGATAGGGGATAAGATGCCTGCTTCCGGGAGTCCCGCAGTTGGGGGCGCCCCCGATCATGCACGCGGCACCCCGTTTGTAATCAGTCCCCCCTCAATGCAAGCCTATGGGAGGGGGCGTGATAGCTGTCATGCCCCCTCCTGTCGGCTTGCATTGAGGGGCAGAGCGTGACGTCACACGGGGGCGGAGGTGTGACATCACATGCCGCCAGCCCTGTAGTCGCCCGTAATCAGACCCGGAGCGAACACACTCCGGGGACTGATTACAAACGGGGTGCCGCATGCATGATCCCGGGCGTCTTCAGCTGCGGGACTCCGGCGATCAGGACTCTTATCCCCTATCCTTTGGATAGGGGATAAGATGTGTAAGCACCGGAGAACCCCTTTAAAGGGATACTCTTATACCATGTTAATAAAAAATGCTGCTTAACCCCATAAGGACCACGGGTTTTTCCACTTTCGTTTTTTCCTCCTCACCTTTTAAAAATCATAACCCTTTAAATTTTGCACCTAAAAATGCATATGATGGCTTATTTTTTGCGCCACCAATTCGATTTTGCAGTGACATCAGTCATTTTACCCAAAAATCTACGGCAAAATGGAAAAAAAATCATTGTGCAACGAAATTGAAGAAAAAAACGCTATTTTGTAAATTTTTAGGGGCTTCCGTTTCTACACAGTACATTTTCCGGTAAAAATGACACCTTATCTTTACTCTGTAGGTCCATACGATTAAAATGATACCCTACTTATATAGGCTTGATTTTGTCGTACTTCTGTAAAAAATCATAACTACATGCAGAAAAATTCATACATTTAAAATTGTCATCTTCTGACCCCTATAACTTTTTTATTTTACCGCGTATGGGGCGGTATGAGGTCTAATTTTTTGCGCTGTGATCTGAAGTAACCATTTTTGTATTGATCAGACTTTTTGATCGCTTTTAATTCATTTTTTCATGATATAAAAAGTGACCAAAAATACGTTATTTTGGACTTTGGATTTTTTTGCGCATACGCCATTGACCATGCGGTTTAATTAATGATATATTTTTATGGTTCGTACATTTATGCACGCGGCGATACCACATATGTTTATATTTATTTTTATTTACATGGTTTTTTTATGGGAAAAGGGGGGTGATTCAAAATTTTATTAGGGAAAGGGTTAAATTACATTTATGAACTTTTTTTTTACACTTTTTTTTTGCAGTGTTATAGCTCCCATAGGGGGCTATAACATTGCACATACTGATCTTATACACTGTTCACTGCAAAGCCATAGCTTTGCATTGATCAGTCTTATCGGCAGTCGATTGCTCAAGCCTGCATCTCAGGATTGGAGCAATCAATCGCCGAAGGGACAGGCCGGAGGAAGGTAAGAGGACCTCCGCTCATGTCCTAGCTGATCGGGACACCGCATTTTCACTGCGCTGGTCCCGATCAACCCCACTGAGCAGCCGGGCAGCTTTCACTTTCATTCTAGACATGTTGTTCAACTTTGAACGCCGCATCTAAAAGGTTAATAGTGCGGCACCGCGATCACTGCCGCGCGCTATTAGCCCCGGGTCCTGGCTTCAGATACATGCCGGGACCAACCCGATATGACGAGGAGTCACCTCGTGACCCCGCGTTATATCGCGTGAGCCAGCCAAGGACGTAAATATATGTCCTTGGTCGTTAAGGGGTTAAAGGGGTACTCCACCCCTAAAAGCAGCATTTTTTATTAACATGGTATAAGAGTATCCCTTTGATATGAAGCGCCTCAGACATCCGGTGCACAAAGCGAACTTCGCTACATGCCGGATGACTGGCGATGCAAGGCGGAGGCTCGTGACATCACGGTCACGCCCTGCTCGTGACATCACGGTCATGCCCCCTCAATGCAAGTCTATGGGAGGGGGCTTGACTCCCATTGCATAGAGGGGGTGTGGCCGTGACATCATGGGCCTCCGGCACTGCACCCGACGCTCTAAACAAACGCCGGGTGCTGCTGGGAGATCGTGGGACTCCCGTGAACAGACATCTTATCCCCTATCCTTTGGATAGGGGATAAGATGTCTAGGGGCAGAGTACCCCTTTAAGCATATAGCCTTTCTTAGCTGTCTGCCCTAGTCCTGGAACACCAAAAATCTAATTACTTTATGTGTCTGAGGGTCTCTTCCTATGTCAGGTAATCACTGTTTGAGCACTTGCTCAGAACTAGAATTCCCAGACAACATTGCTCTTCACACAGCCCTCCCACCCTGCTCACTCAGCTCCCATATCACTCCTGAAAGTTCCCCACCTAGAGTTGCTGCAGAACATTCCTGTACACATTAGACTATATCTCCACACAGCAAGCTGCTGTATTCATTCTCTGTTTGCTCCTTTGCCTCTGGAATTGTTCAGCACAAGAAAGCATGCAGTATACACACCTCATTCTTTCCTTAATGTTCAAATAAACATGTATACATGTATATGACATGGAGATGGTGATGTAGGCTGTAGGGGCTAGTCAGGGGTGGTGACATCACTCAAAGGGACGGAACTTGAGCTCAGAGACAAGAATATCAAATCAAACTTCCTGAGGCAGAAGAGGAGAATGCACTGTCTTGGATGAGAGGGAGGAGTCGGGGAGCTGCTGAGACAACACCACATTGAAAATGAAAGACCTACAAAACTTGTTATGGCTTCTGAATCATGCAAAAGCATGCTGAAGCCATAACAATATGTTATAACATTATATTAGTAAGTTTATTTGTCTTGGGGAATACCCCTTTAAGGGTCTATATAATCAGAAAGTTTTTTAAACCATTTTCCAATTGAGCTGTGCATACTGGGAGCAGATAACACAAGATCACACCATTGACAATACAGATGTATCCATCTTTCCTTGAATTTAGGTAAAGTGGAAAAAAAAACTTTTGACATGTCACACAGGCGTCAGAAGTTTTGATTGGTTGGGGTCTAAGTGCTGAGTTTTCCATTGATTGTTATTTATAGAAGGGAGAAGCACACGGCTAAGCCCTTCACTCTTCAGGTTACTGCTCAGTCCGACTTTTGGAGGTGGTTAGGTACCAGACTCAGTGATAGGAAACAGAGAGTGTTTCTTAATGGTACATACCCTGAATGGGTCACTGTTACTAGTGGGGTTTGCACAGTAAAGCTTAAATTTTTTAGCATAATATTAGGATGCATTTAGTAAAAATCCACGTTTTAGATGACTGTAAATTCAACTTTCGCAACCAGTGTCAGGCTGCTGCTGCCAAGGGAATGGTAGATTGATTGTCAGACCACACATGGAATATTCTGCCCAGTTTGGGGCACCTGAGTACAAGAAGGACATAGTGGAGCTGGAGCTTGTCCAGAGACGGGCAATCAAAGTAATAATAATTCAATAAATTGGGTAGACTACAGTACTCAAAAATGTGGTTATTTAGTTTAGAAAGAAAGCACAACAGGGCCAATTTCCATTGTGCTTTGTGTAGTACAACTGTGTCACCATCCACACTCAACAGAAAGCATTCAAATGGCATGCTATGAAAGTCATAAAATAAGTTTTTTTTAATTTTTTTATTTGACTATGCTACAGGGGCTGTAAAGCTCATGTAGGTCATAATAAAGTATCTGTACCTATGTTTCATGGTGGTCTCCCAATTCTTCTGTGATTTTTGCCCCAACGTGTATTTTTTAACAGCATACAAAATAAGCGTTGTCTCGTCAGGTTGCAGTGCAGCCCGAGACATTACATCACCAGTCAGGTGAAATGGGGAGAGGGAAGAAGCTTGATATCCAGATAAAAAAGCATTTTTTTGTCCAATAATATATATTACATAGTTTCTTATATACGCTTGTACTATTGATTTATGCAAAGTTTGTTCTAGTATTTTTCCATTTTATCCAAACAAATTATGGTACTGTATACAACAGTTTTACTTTTTTTTTTTAAACTCTTTGTAAGCCTTTTTAGTCCTCGTAAGCCTCGGATATCTAAATTGAATACATGTAAATAACTTTCCCCTAAATTACTTTTTTTTTTTTAAATATTTTTTCTCATAGTTTTATTTCAACAGATTACAGCAAAAAATGTTATACTCAACTTCTTCCAATGTACATTTTTTTTTTTAAAGAGTAACCCAAGAATCAACCCACCCCTTGCCCACCCAAGAGAGAAAAGAAGATGAAGGGAAAAAAAATCCTTTCTATAATTTATTATGCTAAAAAATAATAATAAAAAGACGAAATAGATACTTTTTAAAATTTCTGTGCGCATACGACTTTTCCGCCTTTGCGTGCTCCCTTGATTGAGGTCTCTAGTGAAGTATCGTGACTGCCCCCTGTAGTCAATGACTCCGCTATTAACAGTCGGATGATTACTCTTCTGCATATTAAAAATAAATCCTCGTCTATTTGAAGGTAAGAAGTCAAAGTTATTTATGAGATCTTCTCTTCTGGGAAGGTGATATGTTAGCGTGTGGATTTCTTATGCAGAATTTACCATATTTCCTGTAAGATGCATCCCCCGTAATAAGAAGTAACACAACAGAATGTAACATTTGGCTATGGAAAGGCGCTGTCATATTGTGTTAGGAGAAGTCGATTTGCATAATGGGTATCTTGTATTGTATTTGCTCTTCAGACATGAAGCGGTTTCCCTAATGCAGAGGCTTCTATGGAGAAGATAGACATGTAGACACTAAACTCGACAAGCGGGTGAAGTATAACAAAAATGAGGAGCGGTTGGGGGAAAAAAACAGCAAATTTCAAACCAGGAGCTTTCAATAGAGTAGTCCAGTTACCAGAAGTACCCCACCAGAGTGCCTCCGGCTGTTAATTCACTGAAGGTAAAGAGGATAGCCTGATTCTGACTCGAGCTATATGGACAATGTTTCACAGAAGACGAATAGTTAGCTCGCTTAAAACTTAACTTTTAATAGTATTTAATAGTAAGATAAATAGTCCTCAAAGTACAATGATGATTAGTAATAAGTATAGGTGAAGAGGAGCTAAGATGAATGGTAGAAGGCTCAAACCTTCACCTATTAAAGCAAAAAAATCCTACAGAAAAGAAACCATGTCAATATACACAAATACAACGTAATTAATCCCAAAGCGTTTCCCCCCCCCTCCAAAATAGATAGTGTGGAGTAATGCAGGGTTCATCAGGGGATACAAATTGACCAAGATAGGCAGCTGTCATATAATAACCGCCAGTTAGTTTGGAATATAAAATGTACGGACCAATAGGGACCACTTACTCAGACCCTAAGATACCGTCCTTGATGTGGGATGAATGACGTGGGTGGCCGTATGATGACGGCTGATCCCCTCCTGGCAGCAGCAGCATCATCATATGGCCACCCAGGTCATTCATCCAACATCAAGGACGGTATTTTAGGGTCTGAGTGAATGGTCCCTATCGGCACCGACGGGTCCGATTGTTGGGACACTTATTCACTTTCCTTAGGATAGGGGATAAATTTCCCTTACCTGGAGTACTCCTTTTCTTCTATCTGAATATTACAATATTGCAGTACTTACCTTCTGCCTCTTCCCCAATGCCTCTTGTCCTCTGACCCCGGTCTTCTTCCAGCTTGCAGGGCCGACATGTAAACATTGGCCGGTGATAGTCTGCGCAGTATTGTCATGTAATAGGCCTAGGAAACAGAAAGAAGGCCGGGCCAGGGCTCAATATATCACACTGTCAATCAATGACCGAGGTAGACATTGCTACGGCTGGCGATTAGCTGAGAGCAGTATTAGCTGTTGGGCCACAAAACCAGGAAGAAGAGTGGGCCGGGGGATGGGAGACAGATATCAGCTGTTCTGGGAAATGGGGAAAGCTAAGTTAAATTATTATTATTTTTATAGCATAAATAAATAATATTAGCCAGATTACTCATTTAATAAGGTACTATAGAGAATTATTATTTGTGTAGTATGCGGCAAAGGTATGGGATGACCCAGCACAAGCAGGACTAAGGCTGTGGTTTCAGTAGTATGGAGCTGTGGTGGAGTGCGTGTGTAACCCCGTATGAATGCCAATCTAGGAGGTGCAAAGTCCGTGAGTAGACCAATAGATACGAAATCAAAGAAGTAAGACTGCACTCACCAATGGCAACTGAGCTTTATTGCAGCATACCAGGTACACAAACAGGTGGATAGAGAGAGGCGGGGGACAGACACCAGGACAGGCTGTTTCACGCCTTAAATGGCGCTTCTTCAAGCCGGTACCAGCTTGAAGAAGCACCGTTTCCAGCATGAAACAGCCTGTCCTGGTGTACGTCCCCAGCCTCCCTCGATCCACCTGTTTGTGTACCTGGTATGCTGCAATAAAGCTCCATTGCCAGTGGTGAGTGCAGTCTTACTTCTTTGATTTCGTATTATTTGTGTAGTGTAATGGCAGTATTACAAATAAAGGGACCTTCACATCAAGTGATGAACTTTTAACTTTCAGGGGTGAACTAGAGGAGGTAAATACTTTCTATTGCTCACCTCTGTAAAGGGATCTGGTAAATGCTCTAGTTTATAGTGATTTGTTCTAGCTACAGATGTTTCATAAAATGCACAATTTGCATTTTTTTTACTCTACACCTACTAAAAAATGTCTGTATGGAACCTGAAAATGGAGTTTTTAATCTTTGGTAATCATTTTCTCTATTACACCATAACGGAAAACAGTGCAATTCTAAATTAATTACATTTATTGGCCGCACCGGCATTAGTATTGAGCGCTGGCCAACAGAAGATTGTGCCAGAACCGCAGTTGCCAGCTCCAGCCTCCAGCGTCTATGTGAGTGTGGAAAAAGCCACAATGCAGGTGGAGAAGTAAAATGATGTAAAATTATCCATTTTCCAGGAAGAGCGAGTAGCAGAGAGTAGCTTTGACCTCCAGGATATATGCACCAATTAGAAATAAATAGTGCAGTTGTGTCCCTCTAATTGTGTCTTATGTATTGATCTCTGGCTGCTAGAATTCACTTAAGGCATCATGAGAGTGGGAATGATGAGCATGAGACTGAAATATCGAACACAGTGCTGCTCTACATATGGATGTTATGTTTATTTTGGTGCATACATGGTTTTGGCAGCATTAGTTAAAAGATTAAACAGAGTTCAAATACATGGTTTCAATTGTACCGGTCATAGCACAGAAAAAAATAATGCTTCTATATGTCACTGACTAGGTCATGCAGATGCTTTACATGTCTTTTTTTATGTGTCTATATTCTGTATTTGGCTCACAAATGCCTCTTTACTGCTGCTCACTCATTCTGACATCCACTGCTGAAGAAGGGGTGTGTCCGAGGCAAGCACTGAGCCCGCTCTCACTGACCATGTGTTCACTCACTCCCTGAGTCTGCTGTGCTGTGCTGCGTACCTTCATCCAATCTCTGCAGGCTTCTCTGTAACCCCCTTCTCTCTGTTTCATGTTGCAGTCTGATAGGGCATGAGTGAGCACAGAGGAGTGCCAGTCCTGCCCTCACTTACTGGACTGTGTGCATGCCTGTGCTTCATCTGGAAAAAAATATGATGCTGTAGTTGCAAAGGATTGTGTTCTGGATTGTATGGGGACCCCTAGTGGTCCTTTTTATGAGCCATGATTTCTGTATAAAGGATATAAATATTTTTATGAAGTATATTAGGAAGGTTAATGCTTGCCAAGATGTGCAACATATAATAAGTTTTTGATTCTGGCAGTGTCCATTAAAATGTTGGTAGTATTAGCAAATATAATAGAGGAAAGTATCAGATTTGCACCATGGCACATCAGGCATCCCTTGCAGATTTCAGAAAAATCACCTGCAACAGATCTAGTTTATTTTGCATCACTCTGAAGCTTATTCTCGTTTGCTTTCTCTTTCTATCCATTAATGGTGTCCAGTTGTACGGTCCTTGGCCCTGGTATTTAGTGGTTTCCTTGTGCCCAATAAGAATTCCCCAGGCTCAGGTGTGCAGTGTTTTAATGTCCTATTCTCTGGTGCCTTTTTGCTCCATATTGCTTTTTTCTTCCTTATGCTATCCATAGAATGTGTTTACCATTCCTGAATTGCATTAAAGGGGTACTCCGCCTCTAGACATCTTATCCCCTATCCAAAGGATCAGAGTACACCTTTAAGAGGGGTGTTCTGGGCATATCCAATAATTTTTATTGGACATGGACTTATTTGCCCCTTCAGTCACCCCTTGTCCCACACTGCTATTGCTCCAGGTCTGGGTGGACATAACTAGAGCACTTACGCCTTGGTCCAGAAAACACCAGTGGGGAAGTGGAGTAAAAATTAAAAAAAAAATATGAAAAGGCAAAGAAACTTGAGCTTCATTTATGAATGGTTGGTATTACTGTAATAGGGATGTGTCAGGTACCGACATGGGGGACAGGGAGAGTGAGCCCTGAACTGACCCTAAAACATCTCTCCCTGCCTACTTGCCCATCCATCCTAAACAATGGATCGACAACTGGGAGACGGTCCCTTACTGTGCTAAAGTACAGTGGCGTAAAAACAAATAAATAAATAAACATAGTCGGTCACAGGCCAGAAACAGAAATCTACTAGACATCCAGATATACCAGACAGAATACAAATCCTAACAAGGCAGAATATAAACTCACAAACAGAGCAGAATATAGTGAATTAACAAACAGTTCATAAACCGGATATCAGATAAATGGCAGACATGATAAAATGAACGAGACTAGGCATGATATGAGTATACAGCAGAATCCAGGAGATGCGGGGGATAAACAGAAGAACTGAGAGCCAAAACACTAAACTGAACAGGTAACATAGAACACTGTTCACACTGGAAAACAGAACATACAAACTGGACTTCATAAAAAAGGATACAAGAACACCAAACTCTACAATGTAGAGGACCACTGATCAGGATACTAGACAGGATATTTCTCAAGATACAAGACTAAAACCGGATGAGTCTGAATAGACTCCATAGACTCCAGAAAACCAAACAAGATATAAATATACAGGGCACAGGTAACAAGCAAGACTAAGACACAGTGTGAACACAGACAAAGCTAAAGAGACATAATCCAAAAACCGACAAATGTAACACAGACTAAAAGCTACAATGAACAAAACTATTTAACCATGGCTAAAACTCAGATAATATCACAAGATAAATACAAGGTGCAAGCTCAAGCAGACTTAGAAGTGTATTGCACAAACAGATATAGTAGTATTGCACTCAATAACTAGCACCAGAATGCAGGAGAACTCTGGCTAAATAACTCCACCAAATTCTCTTTCGTTCAGAGCATTAACTATTCCCTATCCAGGTGGAATAGCAAACTGCTCTGAACAAACTAGTGTGTGAATACCTAAACAGAAAAATACAAAAACAAATAAATGGATATTAAAGGATGAACTTAAATAGCATAAACAGCCCATAAACAAGACTGGTACTGTTTCTCAAGGAAAGTAAAACCCTTTTAGTGAGACCAACATTAACCCCTCAGTCTTCAATTAGTTTAGTTTAAAAGCAAAACCTTTTTTAATGCCACCTTAGGGTCTACAATGAATCTGGCTGCCCCGTAGACTTCTGTTTCATTGTACAGCATATCTTTTCCATTCCGCCGCTCCTTCCTCTTATCCATGTTTGTGTTGACAAGACAAATTAGCAAAGTACTTCCCTGCATAGCGAACGTGACAAAACACATCTAGGAAAGGAAGGAATTTACAAATATCTTTATTTATTTACTTATTTACTAAACAAAGGTCATAACAAATAACAATAGTGGAATTCTGTCTTCATAATTGTACAAGTATTTTTTTTTATGAAATATATGTTTTCGACCTTTGAAATGATAAAAAATTTAAAAAAAAGGTTTAATAAAACTGGTTCATACAATTTTTTTTTTTCTTCTTTTAGCAGGCAGCAGTGGTTTTAGCTGGGGAAACGTTCCCAGTAAATCCTGTGCATTCTCATTTAGGCTATAGGCTGCCAGGATTTCTTGACCTCATTAACGGTTATGTTCATGTTCTGCGCAGTTTTATAGAACCGGCGCTGTAACGTGGCTTGTCTTCTGGCACCCGTGAAGGCTTTACACTCAGCCCAAATCTGAAATGGGGTCTTTGTCTTTGTGATGAGGCAGAAGATTGAACTGCTTTTTCCTACTAATTTCATATGACAGCACTGGGAATTGTGGTGAATGTGCAGCAGGGAAAAAATTGCATTTCTTATTTAACTTTAATTAATAGTTTCTGCCTTGTTTACCTTAGAAAATGAGAAAAAAATAGATGTTTGTGTTTTCGCATTGCAAGATTTTTTATTTTGTTTCTATTACTTTCACCATTTTGGAAATTATGGGGGTGGGGGGCATTTAGTATTGTTTTTCTGCATTTTTTTTTTTTTTCAGTTGGTTTAGTGTAATACAATCCTAACCCCGGAGGAAAGGGATTTAGGGGTCATTATTTCAGAAGACTTAAAGGTAGGCAGACAATGTCATAGAGCAACAGGAAATGCTATCAGAATGTTTGGGTGTATAGGGAGAGGTATTAGCAGTAGAAAGGATAGTGCTCATAGGTGTATAGAGATAAGCAGTGGAGAGGGAAGTATTTATGGATGTATAGAGATATAAGCAGTAGAGAGGGAAGTGTTCATGGGTGTATAGGGAGATGTATTAGTAGTAGAGAGGATAGTGCTCATGGGTGTAAGATATATTAGCAGTAGAAAGAGGGAAGTGCTCATGGCTGTATAGGGAGAGGTATTAGCAGTAAAAGGACATGCTCATGGGTGTATACGGAGAGGTACTAGCAGTAGAAAGAAGGAAGTGGTCATTTTAAGATACAGAGCACTGGTGAGACCTCATTTGGAGTATTGTGCGCAGTAATGGAGGCCGTATCTCCAGAAGGATCTAGATACAGTGGAGAGAGTTTAGAGAAGATACTAAACTAGTACATGGATTGCAGGATAAAACTTACCAGGAAAGGTTAAAGGACCTTAACATGTATAGAAGAAAGACGAGACAGAGGGGATATGATAGAGACTTTTATATACATAAAGGGAATCATCACGGTAAAGGAGGAGAAGATATCTAAAAGAAGAAAAACTACCACAAGAGAACATAGTTTTTTATTAAAGGGGCAAAAGTGTATATAGTGATATCAGGAAGTATTACTTTACTGAGAGAGTAGTGGAAGCTGGATAGAACCTGTGAACCTGTGAATCTCGATAATAATCCCCATAGAGAGGAATCATGTAAGTCTGAAACAACATTCCACACTAATAAAAACCCAACATGCTTTATAAATCAGGACCAATGTGCTCATGTTAATACCGTTTTATTGAAATGTGACATCCAAAAAGTCTTAAACATGGAAAAGTAGAAGATGTTAAAGGGGTACTCAGCTGCTCAGCGTTTGGAACAAAATGTTCCGAATGCTGGAGCCAGTGCCGGGAGCTCATGATGTCATAGCTCCACCCCCTCATGACATCACACCTTACCCCCTCAATGCAAGTCCATAGACATGATGTCATGAGGGGGCAGGGCTATGACATCACGAGCTGCCGGCGCCGGCTCCAGCGTTCAGAACAGTCTGTTCCAAAAAAAGCTGAACAGCGGAGAACCCCTTTAAGAGGACCCAATTTTCATGAAATGATGCGCATTACATGGTCTGTAAGCCAAAACCAATGGGTTGGCCCAACAATTACAGAAAGGCCCTGATGTATTAAGAGTGTTGGGTTTTTACTAGTGCAAAATGTTGTGTCCCACTTGCAGGATTCCTCTCTATTTATTATGCAAATTCACAGATTTACAAGTGGGGAAATATGTCGGACCAGCTTTTTCTTGGTGGCAATTTCCACCCCTTCATTCACAGGAATTTCTGTGAATTCAATAGCAAATAGGTCAAATTCCTAAACTATGCACCTTCTCCAGCCGGCCGCACCAATTTTCCTGCCGACCATGACCCTTTTTTGGGTTTGTCAGGTTTAAAGGTTTATTTTGGCGCAATTTGATAAAAAAAAAAATCAGGTGCAGACACAATTTGTGGCGCACAACCCGAGAAAAGCAGCCTGGTTTACAATAAGTGAATCAGGGCCAATGTATATGACCAGTTTAAGCAGTAGAACGCTGCCATAGTGTTCAATATTGGCAAATGAAATATTTTGATGTGTACAATGGTAACACATGTTGGGGTTTGGTAAGCTTCTTTGTTGGAAAGCATGTGTGGTAGCCCTTGGGGGGGTGTATGGTAGTGGTGGTATGGTATTGGTATATGAGGGGTTAATGTTAACCCTATAGTTCGTGCTGCCAGGCTGAGGGCTGGTATGCTGAGGCAATGCTCCTGCCTATCGCCGCCCTTCCCTGTAACGATAGGTGCATGAAATGACTGAAGGTCCACAAGGAGATTGAACTAGAACTTTAACAACTTTACTTAAGTGCTTGCGATACATCCAAGGCACAGTAACAGTCTCGTACAAACAGTCCTTATATTGCTCAGTGACTGACAGTTGTTGCGGACCTTGAGCTATTTATACAGTCTCTGAATTTAGGGTAGATATTTGCAGATCCGTCCGGATTTAGGGGTTATATTAGGTCCGGTGATGCTGCAGAGTGTCTTGGAATTGATACACAGTATATTCTGAATTACTCAACCGTTGCTGCAAGGCTCGGGCCTAACTCACTGCGATAGTTGCTGCGCAGGTCCTTCTCGTTTGACAGCCCAAGAACAAGAGAGAGAAAAGATGGCCGCCGCTCCCTTATATGGGCAGGGGGCGGGTTGAATACTATTGGTCCGAACATCTGTCACTCACCATTACAGAGAGTAATGGGATTGCATACGTCACAGGGCCTCCAAAGGTCCTTAACCCCTTAAGGACCAGGCCATTTTCACCTTAGGACCAGAGTGTTTTTTGAACATCTGACCACTGTCACTTTAAACATTAATAACTCTGGAATGCTTTTAGTTATCATTCTGAATCCAAGATAGTTTTTTCGTGACATATTCTAATTTAACATAGTGGTAACATTTTGGGGCAACTTGCATCCTTTCATGGTGAAAAATCCCAAAATTTGATGAAAAAAATGAAAATTTTGCATTTTTCTAACCTTGAAGCTCTCTGCTTGTAAGGAAAATGGATATTCCAAATAAAAAAAATTTTGGATCACATATACAATATGTCTACTTTATGTTTGCATCATAAAATTGACGTGTTTTTACTTTTGGAAGACACCAGAGGGCTACAAAGTTCAGCAAAGTTTTCACAAAATTTTCAAACTCACCATTTTTCAGGGACCAGTTCAGGTTTGAAGTGGATTTGAAGGGTCTTCATATTAGAAATACCCCACAAATGACCCTATTATAAAAACTGCAACCCCCAAAGTATTTAAAATGACATTCAGTCAGCGTTTTAACCCTTTAGGTGTTTCACAGGAATAGCAGCAAAGTGAAGGAAAAAATTCACAATCTTCATTTTTTTACACTCGCATGTTCTTGTAGACCCAATTATTTTAGTTTTACAAGGGGTAAAAGGAGAAAATGTATACTTATATTTGTAGCCCAATTTCTCTCGAGTAAGCACATACCTCATATGCCTATGTAAAGTGTTCGGCGGGCGCAGTAGAGGGCTCAGAAGCGAAGGAGCGACAAGGGGATTTTGGAGAGTATGTTTTTCTGAAATGGTTTTTGGGGGGCATGTTGCATTTAAGAAGCCCCTATGGTGCCAGAACAGCAAAAAAAAACTACATGCCATACCATTTTGGAAACTAGACCCCTTGAGGAACATAACAAGGAATTAAGTGAGCCTTAATACCCCACAGGGGTTTCACGACTTTTGCATATGTAAAACATTTTTTTCACTAAAATGTGTGTTTCCCACCAAATTTCACATTTCTGCAAGGGTGGATAGCAGAAAAGACCCCCCAAAATTTGTATCCCCATCTCTTCTGAGTGGTTCCCATAAGTGGACGTCAAGTGCACTGCAGGGGTGCCACAATGCTCAGAAGAGAAGGAGTCACATTTGCAAACGTTGCTGAAATGGGGGGGACATGTCGCATTTAGGAAGCCCCTATGGTGCCAGGACAGGAAAATAAAACCCACATGGCATACCATTTTGGAAACTAGACCCCTTGAGGAATGTAACAAGGGGTTCAGTGAGCATTTACCCCCCACTGGTGTGTCAGATCTTTGGAACAGTGGGCTGTACAACATTTTTAATTTGCACAGCCCACTGTTCCAAAGATCTGTCAGACACCAGTGGGGTGTGAATTCTCACTGCACCCCTCATTACATTCCATGAGGGGTCAAGTTTCCGAAATGGGGTCACATGTGGGGTTTTGTTTTTTTGGCGTTTGTCAAAACTGCTGTAACAATCAGCCACCCCTGTGCAAATCACCTCAAATGTACATTGTGCACTCTCCCTTCTGGGCCTTGTTGTGCGCCCCCAGAACACTTTGCACCCACATATGGGGTATCTCAGTACTCAGGAGAAATTGCATTACAAATTTTGGGGGGATTTTTTTCCCTTTCACCTCTTGTCAAAATGAAAAGTATAGGGCAACACCAGCATGTTAATATAAAAATTTTTTTTTTTTACACTAACATGCTGGTGTAGACCCCAACTTCACCTTTTCATAAGGGGTGAAAGGAGAAAAAGCCCCCCAAAATTTGTAAGGCAATTTCTCCCGAGTACGGAAATACTCCATATGTGGCCCTAAACTGTTGCCTTGAAATACGACAGGGCTCCAAAGTGAGAGCGCCATGTGCATTTGAGGCCTGAATTAGGGATTTACATAGGGGTGGACATAGGGGTATTCTACGCCAGTGATTCCCAAACAGGGTGCCTCCAGCTGTTGCAAAACTCCCAGCATGCTTGGACAGTCAACGGCTGTCCAGCAATACTGGGAGTTGTTGTTTTGCAACAGCTGGATGCTCCATTTTGGAAACAGTGGCGTACCAGACATTTTTCATTTTTATTGTGGAGGGGGGCTGTGTAGGGGTATGTGTATATGTAGTGTTTTTTACTTTTTATTTTATTTTGTGTTAGTGTAGTGTTTTTAGAGTACAGTCACACGGGCGGGGGATTACAGCGAGTTTCCCACTGCGAGTTTGAGCTGCCGTGCAAAATTTGCTGCATCGCAAACTTGCAGCCTGATACTCACTGTAAGCCCCCTGCCCATGTGAATGTACCCTGTACATTCACAGGGGGGGGGGGGACCTCCAGCTGTTGCAAAACTACAACTCCCAGCATGCACAGTCTATCAGTGCATGCTGGTAGTTATAGTTTTGCAACAGCTGGAGGCACACGGGTTGGGAAACACTGAGTTAGGAAACAGACAATGTTTCCCAACCAGTGTGCCTCCAGTTGTTGCAAAACCACTACTCCCAAACATTCTCAGGCATGCTGGAAGTAGCAGTTCGGCAACATCTTTAGAGCCAGATGTTGCCGAACTACAACTCCCAGCATGCTTGGAGTTGTAGTTTTGCAACATCATGAGGACTACAGTTTGCAGACCACTAATGCAGTGGTTCCCAATCTGTGACCTTCCAGATGTTGCAAAACTACAACTCCCAGTATGCCAAAACTGTCAAGGCATGCTGGGAGTTGTAGTTCTGCAACATCTGAAGGGCCAGATGTTACAGAACTACAACTCCCAGCATGCCTGGACAGTAAGGGCATGCTGAGAATGTGTAGTTTTGCAACAGCTGACTTATTTTAGCAAACATTGTGGGCCATCCCTTTCATGGATTTATTATCTGATGGGGCATGTGGAAATGCTCTCTGTTTTACATATTGGGCCCAAATTCATGTTAAAGGGGTACCCCGCTGCTCAGCATTTGGAACAAACTCTTCTGAACGCTGGAGCCGATGCCGGGAGCTCGTGATGTCAAAGCCCCATACCCTTATGGTGCCATGCCCCGCCCCCCCCAATGCAAGTGTATGGGAGGGGGCGTGACCACCCCTCCCATAGACTTGCATTGAGGAGGCGGGGCGTGATGCCACGAGGGGGGCGAGGCTATGACGTCACGAGCTCCCGGCAATGGCTCCAGCGTTCAGAAGAGTTTGTTCCAAATGCTGAGCAGTGGGGTACCCCTTTAACATAAATTTGGGCAAAACGCTGAGCACTGCAGCTGAGTGAGTACCCCTTTAAATAATAACTTAATAAATAGAGTATACATTTCATAATGGAATGTGTGACCTACTTTCCTCCATACTACATACATCTGTTGTGAGTCTGTTTACCCGCTGTACATACAGATAAGCTTTCGTACTCTATTTGTAGCAGAGAAAACAGCCGTAATTTAGTAAATTAATTGTGAAGTGCAATTAGCATTTCTCCAGTCACGGAAATCACGCTGTGCAAAAAAATGTTCCTGTTGGCTGCGCTAAGAAAGGGATGACCCCGGAAAGACTGACCCCTTCCAATAAACTGCTGCCGGGTGGGGGAAATGTATAGGATAGTATTAGTGTTTGTGTTAAACAAGTCAGGGATCGCGCTGTAGGGAGCCTTAGGGATTGTATTCTCACCTGCTAGGACCATTCAATGGAAACTGTAGAGGCGAGCTTATGGAAGAAGACAAGGAGATGGGATCTGTGTGGCAAATTTCACGAATTTCGCATACCATATTTTTCGTTATATAAGACGCTCCGGCATATAAGACGCATAGGATAAAAATCTAGAAAATAAAGATTCTGAACCAAATACAATGTAAAGTATAGGACAGTGATCTTCAACCTGCGGACCTTCAGATGTTGCAAAACAACAACTCCCAGCATGCCCGGACAGCCGTTGGCTGTCCGGGCATGCTGGGAGTTGTAGTTTTGCAACATCTGGAGGTCCGCAGGTTGAAGACCACTGGTATAGGGGGTAATACTCACGTGTCCCCGCTGTTCCAGACCAGTCACCGCTCGTCACCGCTGCCCTGGATGTCGCCCTCCATCGCTGTCGCCGTGTCCCCGGGGTGCCCCGTCGCTCTGGAACATCTCTGCTGCCCTGTATCCTCGCTCTCTGTCGCCGCCATGACGTCGCTACGCATGCCGCTACGATTGGATGACGGGACGGCGTGTACGACGATGTGATGACGACGAAGGAGAGCGCCGGCCTGATCCCGGCACAGAGGAGACACCGAGGAGGCAGGTAAGGTCCCTCCCGGTGTCCTGTAAGCGGTTCGGGACGCCGCGATTTCACCGCGGCGGTCCTAAACAGCCCCCCTGAACAGCCGGGTTAGTCTTATTTTTCACTTCAGATGCTGTGGTCAGCTTTGATCGCCGCGTCTGAAGGGTTAATACAGGGCATCACCGCGATCGGTGATGTCCTGTATTAGCCGCGGGTCCCGGCCGTTGATGGCCGCAGGGACCGCCGCCATAGGGGTGTATTCGCTGTATAAGACGCACCAACTTCCCCCCCCCCCCCAGTTTTGGGGAACAAAAAGTGCGTCTTATACGGCGAAAAATACGGTATTTATTAACTTTTTTTTTCCATACGAAATTCATAACAAAATTAACAAAATGCGCAATTATATCTTTCAACTAACTACTTTCCTATTGGTTGCTAGGGATGTTGCTAACCTCTGACAACTGCATTTGCACCCTTCTTATTGGCCCACAAGCTTAAAGAAGGGAGGGATCAGTGTCCTCTGGAAGTGCTGATAGTCGCATAATTTTCACATAAATTTCGTATACACATATTCGCCTTCTTTGGACCACAAGCTGGAAGCAGGGAGGGATGATCATTTTTTATTTACACTGTTACACTTTATTTACACTATTTATACTGTGGGGAAAAAAATGAAAAAACTAAAAAACTAATATTTGTCATAACGAATATAATTTGCGACATTCTAAATATTTGCGAAATCGTGAAGTGCCGATATTTGCAAAAAAAATTAGCTATTCGAATATTCGCACTCAACACTACTATTAAATGTTGCCTTGCTTGCAAAGCTTTCAGTTTTAACCACACCAAAGGCAAAGCCTTAAAGGGGTACTCCGGTGAAAAACATTTTTTTTTTAAATCAACTGGTGCCAGAAAGTTAAACAGATTTGTAAATGACTTCTATTAAAAAATGTTTACCCTTCCAGTACTTTTTAGCAGCTGTATGCCACAGAGGAAATTATTTTGTTTTTGAATTTCTTTTCTGTCTGACCACAGTGCTCTCTGCCGACATCTGATGCCTGTATCAGGAACTGCTGACACAGACAGAGGTGTCAGCAGAGAGCACTGTGGATGAGAAAAAAAAAAGAAATTCTAAAAAGAAAAGAATTTCCTCTGTAGCATACAGGCACTAAAAAGTACTGGAAGGGTAAAGATTTTGTAATAGAAGTCATTTACAAATCTGTTTAACTTTTTGGCACCAGTTGATAAAAAAAAAAATATATGTTTTCCTTCGGAGTACCCCTTTAAGTACTGTAAAGAGCGGTGACCATGTGCTGTCTTTATTGTAAAAAAATAAAAATCTGACCGGATTTACTCTCCAACCTGTGCTACGATACCAGTCATTGCCCTTTGATGTGTTCACCATCAATAATACTCATGTCTCCTTCTCGGAACTCGGGCAGCCATTTTGAGGGACTGAATCAATATTTATGAAACAGCAGCCTTCCAATTTCCCAGTTATAAAGGACGTTCTGACTGACTGAGTCCTCTGGTTCTCACTGAATGGATAAATGGAGAGGCTATGCATTCATTGACTGTGCAAAGGCCGGTACTCTGTACCACAAAAAAGACTAAACTAAACCAAAGCAGGTTTTTTGTGGACACTTAAAATAGTCCGTAAGCAGCGAGAAGACATAAAATGTCTATGTATCCTAATATATTTCATGGCTATTTCACAGTCTCTGATGCTCAGTCTGAAGATTTATGGCCTTTTTCCTACTCTGTCTCTCATTTTTTACAGCCAGGTTTAAGAGATTTACTATCCTGGGGGTCCTAATATTAACCTCACAGTCCTTGCTGCTATAGCCCATCAGTCATTTAACAGGCTCTGCATATAGTAGACCAGATCCTCCTAAGGGTGCGTTCACACTGCGGAATCTCCGCTCGCTGAATTCAGCGAGTGTAGACTCCGTCTGGCGGCCGCCGCCAAAAATACTTCGGCGCTAGGGCCGAGGGGCACTGAGCCGTCACCATTGACGGCTATGCAGTGCTCGCGGAATCCGCGCAAAGAATGAACATGTTCTTTCTTTGTGCGGAACAGGTTCAGTGGCGGAATTATCAGCCGCTGAAATTCCGCTGTTTTACCGGGTCTCGCGGAGACCCATTTACACTAATGTTAAGTTCACACTGCGGAATTCCGCTCGCGGAATTCCGCCGGAATTCCGTAGTGTGATTGTACCCTTATGCTCTTGGTATGGTCACTCCTCTTTCTGGTGCTACAGGCCTATTAAACCTGTGAACGTTTGAACGTGCTCCAGAAAGTGAAACAGATTTGTAAATTACTTCTATTAAAAAATCTTAAACCTTCCAGTACTTATCAGCTGCTGAAGTCGAGTTGTTCTTTTCTGTCTGACCACAGTGCTCTCTGCTGACACCTCTGTCTGTCTCTGGAACTGTCCAGAGTAGGAGCCAATCCCTATAGCAAACCTCTCCTGCTCTGGACAGTTCCTGAGACAGACAGAGATGTCAGCAGAGAGCACTGTGGTCAGACAGAAAAGAACAACTGAACTTCAGCAGCTGATAAGTACTGGAAGATATTTACAAATCTGTTTAACTTTCTGGAGCTAGTTGATATGAAAAAAAAAAAAATGAAAATGTTTTTCACCGGAATACCCCTTTAATCCCTCAAGTATGACTGTAGCTGTTTTTGCCCTGTTTTCCATACAGAACCCATTTACAGAACCCAAAGATTGCTCCTCGAGCAAAGTCCTCCATTGCTTGTAGGTTCTGTATAGTTCCTATGGCACCCCATTGTATTTTCTACTGCATTTTTTTTTTAAAGAGTTGAGGCACGTGCTCTCTATCATCCAAAGTGCAAGAAAAAGTACCAACGAGTCACACCCAAAAAAAAAATGTGCACAAAGCCCTTCTCCAACAGGAGAAAGCCCCCCCCCCCCCCCCCCCCAAACAACTTACCCTTCACCTCCGGGCCAAAAAGGCATCTGCAAGGGTCAAGGTTTGATACCCCTTTTCACCGAAGCTACTAAAGGGCCACAAGTGCACCTGGCATCAAACTTGGCGTTAACCAAGGTATCAGCCAAGGCGCCGTATACTGATGGCATCTCAACCGAAGCCAAGATGCCCGGGGGTTGCAGGGAGGGGAGGAACCTGACGGCCGCACACACCTCCCCTAGACCGCCAGGAGGGACACCCAGAAGGGCTACCGCCCCCTGACAAATCCTGTGTACAAACAAAACACGTAAAGTGGCAAAGTGACAGAAAATAAATAGGTGAATGAGTGAAGATATAGGGGGAGATTTATCAATACCTGTCAGGAGGAAAAGTTGCACAGTTGCCCATAGCAACCAATCAGCTCGCTTCTTTCATTTTTACCAAGGCCTCTGCAAAATGAAAGTAGTGATCTGGTCGGTTGCTATGGGCAACTCAGCAACTTCTCCTTTGAACAGGTTTTGATAAATCTCCCTCATACTGCCCAATCACCCAGCCGGATCTATAAAACAAATCCCTCTTCCTAGCCAGAATGTTCTGCGATTACTTTTATCTAGCGTTTCTTTTTTCTTCCTTCCAATCCTGACAAAAAGTTCCTACTTTCCTTGCAGCTTCTCCGTCATTGAGGCAAAGCCATTTTTATGTCTAACCCAAAGAAAGGATCAATGCAAACCCCTTTACCACTAAAATCCCCCCCCCCCCCCCCCAGATAAAGTTTCTTCTACATTATTTTTTATTTCTCCCTCGGTCCTTCTGGGCAGGTATTAATGTTAACCACAATGTCCTGGACTTCTCTATACAAAGCCCAGCGATTTTTTTCAATGTCTTTGATATATTAATACAGTGACCCCCTGACCTACGATGGCCCCGACATACGATAATTTCAACATACGATCATCTCAGAGTCCATCGCATGTTGAAGGCAGCATCAACATTCGATGTTTTTGTATGTCGGGGCCATCGCATAAACGGCTATCCGGCAGCGCAGACTGCTTCAGCTGCCACCGGATAGCTGTTTACGGTGCCCCGTGTGGTCCGCTGACGATCACTTACCTGTCCTCGGGGCTCCGGAGTGTCCTCTTCCGGATCCCCTGCATCATCGGTGCTCTCCATCGTCGTCATCACGTCGCTGCGCACGCTGTCCCGTCATCCAATAGGAGCAGCGTGCATAGCGACATGATGGCGGCGACGGAGAGCGAGGTGAAGCAGAGGCCTTGCCGGAGCGTCGGGGACACCCCGGGGATGCGGCGACAGTGATGGAAGGTGACATCCAGGGCAGCGGTGACGGTCCGGAGTGGCGGGAACAGGTGAGTATAACTTCCTCTACCAGTGGTCTTCAACCTGCGGACCTCCAGATGTTGCAAAACTACAACTCCCAGCATGCCCGGACAGCCGTTGGCTGTCCGGGCATGCTGGGTGTTGTAGTTTTGCAACATCTGGAGGTCCGCAGGTTGTAGACCACTGTCCTATACTTTACATTGCACGGATCCCTCAACATACGATGGTTTCAACAGATGATGGTCCATTTGGAACGGATTACCATCGTATGTTGAGGGACCACTGAATGTTGGTGAAGTGAACATGTCCAATAGATCATCTTTCAAGGTTGTAATTTACACAGAGACTGTGAATGACCCAGAAATCCATATTAGGGCACCTACCGAATATAACTTTTGAAGGGGACTCACTTCATAAAATGGTCAAGTGCATAATGAAAAAAATGTTGGAAGGTGTTTGGAGACCCTATTACTCTGGAAGAGTTTACTTATCACTAGTTCAGTAACAAGTTGTCCCTGGAAATGATTTTAATGTCTTGGCAGCGATATGTAGATGTCATATGAAAGTCCCCGGATGGACTGTTGTTCTTGCAATGGCTCATTTTCCTTTGATTTATCAGACTTTAGACATTTCAGAACTATAATTTAGACTTATTTTCGGACTTGCCAAACATATCTAATTTAATGCATTAAGATCCTACGGGATAGTGTAAGGTTAGGAGTTGGACTCGAATGATTATACTTGTAGTCAGTAATTAAGTCTGTATATGTATATATATATATATATATATATATATATATATGTATGTATATATATATATATATATATATATATGTATTAATAGATAATATGATGAAGGAGCACCGTGATAAGACTTCAAGCCTATAAGGTATCAATGCGGGTGCTCAGCCAGCTCCAACCTCGTCCACAGGTATAATGAACAACAAAAATCCAATGGGAAGCAAACAGCGGCACTCCAGCAGTTTCAAGAAGAAAATTCCTTTATTCACCCATATGGTGCTACGTTTCGACCCACTCAATGGTAAAGACTCCATTGAGTGGGTCGAAACGTAGCACCATATGGGTGAATAAAGGAATTTTCTTCTTCTTGAAACTGCTGGAGTGCCGCTGTTTGCTTCCCATTGGAGATTATATATATATATATATATATATATATATATATATATATATATACACACACTGCTCAAAAAATAAAGGAACAGTTAAACAACACAATGTAACTCCAAGTCAATGACACTTCAGTGAAATCACACTGTCCACTCAGGAAGCAACACTGATTGACAATCAATTTCACATGCTGTCGTGCAAATGGAACAGACAACAGGTGGAAATTATAGGCAATTAGCAAGACACCCCCAATAAAGGAGTGGCTCTGCAGGTGGTGACCACAGACCACTTCTAAGTTCCTATGCTTCCTGGCTGATGTTTTGGTCACTTTTGAATGCTGGTGGTGCTTTCACTCTAGTGGTAGTTTGATACGGAGTCTACAACCCACACAAGTGGCTCAGGTAGTGCAGCTCATCCAGGATGGCACATCAATGCGTGCTGTGGCAAGAAGGTTTGCTGTGTCTGTCAGCGTAGTGTCCAGAGCATGGAGGCGCTACCAGGAGAGAGGCCAGTACATCAGGAGAAGTGGAGGAGGCCGTAAGAGGGCAACAACCCAGCAGCAGGACCGATACCTCTGCCTTTGTGCAAGGAGGAGCAGGAGGAGCACTGCCAGAGCCCTGTAAAATGACCTCCAGAAGGCCACAAATGTGCATCTGTACACTAAAATGGTCAGAAACAGACTCCATGAGGGTGGTATGAGGGCCCAACATCCACAGGTGGGGGTTGTGCTTACAGCCCAACCCCGTGCAGGACGTTTAGCATTTTCCAGAGAACACCAAGATTGGCAAATTCACAGATGAAAGCAGGTTCACACTGAGCACATGTGACAGTCTGGAGACGCCATGGAGAACGTTCTGCTGCCTGCAACATCCTCCAGCATGACAGATTTGGCGGTGGGCCAGTAATGGTGTGGGGTGGAATTTCTTTGGGGGGCCGCACAGCCCTCCATGTACTTGCCATAGGTAGCCTGACTGCCATTAGGTACTGAGAAGAGATCCTCAGACCTTTGTGAGACCATATGCTGGTGAGGATGGCCCTGGGTTCCTCCTAATGCAAGACAATGCTAGACCTCATGTGGCTGGAGTGTGTTAGCAGTTCCTGCAAGAGGAAGACACTGATGCTATGGACTGGCCCGTCCATTCCCCAGACCTGAATCCGATTGAGCACATCTGGGACATCATGTCTCGCTCCATCCACCAACACCACATTGCACCACAGACTGTCCAGGAGTTGGCGGATGCTTTAGTCCAGGTTGGAGAGGACATCCCTCAGGAGACCATCCATCTTCTCATCAGGAGCATGCCCAGGCATTGTAGGGAGGTCATACAGGCACATGAAGGCCACACACACTACTGAGACTCCTTTTGACTTGTTTTAAGGACATTACATAAAGTTGGATCAGCCTGTAGTGTGGTTTTGATTTTGAGTGTGACTCCATATCCAGACCTCCATGAGTTGATAAATTTGATTTCCATTGATAGTTTTGTGTGATTTTGTTGTCAGCACATTCAACTATGTAAAGACGAAAGTATTTCATACGATTAGTTCATTCATTTAGATCTAGGATGTGTTATCTTAGTGTTCCCTTAATTTTTTTGAGCAGTGCATACATATATATATATATATATATATATTGTACTGTAGCTATTTGCTCATCTCTAATCACCATAATTTCATACAGTGAATAAAAATCATCTCCATATCTACCACATATACTGTGACCATTACCTTTACCACCACCCCTTGGTGATTGAATAATGAAATATGCACAAAATCCCCTTGTGTGAACGGACTTTTAGGGGTCCCTATTTTTGCAGCAGATTTTGCTGGTCATTGACTTCGATGGGTAGCAATATCTGCTACAGCAAATCTTCAGCAGAAAATATGCACGTGTGAACTGACCCTTAGAGATCGTTCACACGCACGGACTTGCTAGCAAATGTGCAGCATGTTTCCCGCTGCGAGTTTGAATTAGGGCGGGCTGTCCACAACAGACTTTTCGACAGCAGAATTTCCACTGAGGAAAATCCACTGCAGACCCTATTGAAGTCTATTGGGTCTGTGCCATATTTCCTCCAGTGGAGGAAAGCTGGAAAATCAAAAGCCAGCCCTCCATCTGTGTCCATCTCAGTGGTGGTGGATATTATATATATATATATATATATATATATATATATATATATATATATATATGTACTTATATATTCTGGGGGTGTGGCCGAGGGTGTGGTTAGGGGTAGGGGTGTGGCAGGAAATCTTGTGTTAGTTCCCACACTTTTTTTTCCCAGGACTTGGCCCCTGCCTAGCACCCCCTACACATATCTTTATGGGAGTGTCAGAGATATCTGAACGGCTCTCCCATAGAGACATATAGAGGGGGCTTTGTGGCTCCCACTTTGTGTGGGGGTCGTGATGCACCGCTCCCAGGCAGCGTACAGGAGATTGTGGGGGGTCCCAGTGGTCGGACCTCCTGTGATCTAAAATGTATCCCCTATCCTTTGGATAGGGGATAAGTTTTCCCCCATGATATATCTCCCTTAAAGTGACATGGAAACAGGTGGCAGCCCGGTCTATTTGCTGCTCATTTAATATATATACAGTGATCCCTCAACTTACAATGGCCTCAACATACAATAGTTTCAACATACAATGATCTTTTCTGGACCATTGTAAGTTGAAACCAGACTCAACATACAATGTACAGACAGTCCAGATCTGTGAAACGTGTCAATGGCTGGAAGAACCGACCAATCAGAATGGGCATTCACTGGTAAAACCCTGGTAAAACACTGTATTACTGAAGTGTATGCACTGACTGATGTCTGGTAGCGCCCCCTACAGTAAAGGGAGGTATTACATGTTCTGTACTATTTACCTTTGCCAGGGTTACCTGCTCCTCTGGACACCAGGTGAGGGCGACTCCATGTTACTTTTTTAGAACACTGCGTGTACTGTACAGGACCCCAAAGAAGCTCCTGTCCTCTACATAGACCAGTGTTTCCCAAGCAGGGTGCCCCCAGCTGTTGCAAAACTACAACTCCCAGCATGCTCGGACAGCCTTTGGCTGTCCGGGCATGCTGGGAGTTGTAGTTTTGCAACAGCTGGAGGCTCCATGCTTGGGAAACACTGACATAGACAGTGATTTACAGCTCCCAGCAGATCTTTATTACTTTTATATGTAAGGATTTGCTTTATTTATATTAGTTATCTACTTATTTTCCTTTAAAGGGGTACTACGGTGAAAACCTTTTTTCTTTTAAATCAACTGGTGGCAGAAAGTTAAACATATTTGTAAATTACTTCTATTAAAAAATCTTAATCCTTCCTGTACTTATTAGCTGCTGAATACTACAGAGGAAATTCTATTCTTTTTGGAATGCTCTCTGATGACATCACAAGCACAGTTCTCTCTGCTGACATTATTATAATAATAATAACACTTTATTTATTGTTGTCCTTAGAGGGATTTGAACCCAAATCCTCAGCACTGCAAGGCAGCAGTGCTAACCACTGAGCCACCATGCTGCCCTTAGCATACATCTGCTATGCATGGTTGCTAAAATGGACAGAGATGTCAGCAGAGAGCACTGTGCTCGTGATGTCATCAGTGTTCCAAAAAGAAAGGAATTTACTCTGCAGCATTCAGCAGCTAATAAGTACTGGAAGGATTAAGATTTTTTAATAGAAGTAATTTACAAATATGTTTAACTTTCTGCCACGATTTGATTTAAAAGAAAAAAGGTTTTCACCGGAGTACCCCTTTAATCCTCACTTTTTCCTATTTTTTGGATGACATTTTGGTGCCTTTAGAACAAGGTTTCCATAGAGTTATAAGGAGCCTCCAAGGAGGTGGCGGACATCAGGAGGCGCTGGACACACTCGGAGGGTAAAATCAACTTTAATCACCCATCATGCAACGCGTTTCACAGATTATCTGCTTCATATGCCTGATGAAGCAGATAATCTGTGAAACTCGTTGTATGATGGGTGATTAAAGTTTTCATTGTTACATTGTTACACTTGGCGAGTGTAACTTTCTGGGTGAGCATTGTAATTACCTCTGTTCACCCTGGTTTTTAGTGGTAATGCGCTAGGTAGCGCCCTCTCTATTCCTTTGCTCCATAGAGTTATGGTCTCAACATACAATGGTTTCAACATACAATGGTCGTCCTGGAACCTATTAATATTGTAACTTGAGGGACCACTGTATATGTGTATATATGTATATATGTATGTATGTATATATATATATATATATATATATATATATATATATATATATATATATACAGTGTGATTTCAGCAAGTTCCATTTCAAAGCAGGAGACACCATAGTCACAACCAACAGTTTAAGATTCATTTTCTCTACTTGCCACCAGCCAGTCTATCTAGACATTCCTGCAGAAACAACTGAAGCAGACAGAAATAAAACATTTGACCCTGTATATATTGGAATAATACACCTACAATAAAGTGGCTACAGGCTTCAAGTTATCTCCTTCATTTTTGTTTGAAGCTAGAGGCAAGCTCCGAAGGCGGACCACCAACAGTTTCCTTGCTCACGTACCTTGTGAATGCCCTAACAGATGTATGCGCATATTAATGGCGCAGGATTTATGTTCTGTTGTATAAAATATATGACAATATATTACGGTTTCAAAATGTACTTAAAAGTAAAAGTCCACTTATGGGACTAATAAAAAAAGAAAAATGATTTAATCAAATAAGCAATCACGAAAAATATGAAAATATCTCAAAATGTTTTTTTATGAGTCACACCTTCCAAAAACAGTGCATAAATTAACCCATTAAGGACATGAGCCATAAATGTACGACACTTCATAGCATCACTTCACGGACAGCGCCGTACATTTACGTTGCAGCTGTGATGCGCTCGCTTCATTCGCGATTGGTCCCGGTGGCCAGTCAGCAGCCGCGGACCCGCCGGTAATGACAGACATCAGCGACCGTGCTGATGTCTGCCATTAACCCCCTCAGATGCCGTGATCAATACAGATCACGGCATCTGTGGCAGTGCGGCACTTAAAATGGCTGATGTTATCGCCCACGGCACTGCCGCAGGGATCAGATCAGCCAAGATGGCGGACGGAGGTCCCCTCACCTGCCTCCGTCCATCTCCCGGGGTCTTCTGCACTGATCTGCCTTTCAGCAGACCAGAGCAGATAGCTGATAATACTGATCAGTGCTATGCCTTATGTATATCACTGAACAGTATAAGCAATCTAATGATTGCTATAAATAGTTCCCTATGGGGACTAAAAAAGTGTAAAATAAATGTAAACATTTTTTTAAAAAGCCCCTCCCCCAATTAAGTTTTAAATCACCCCTTTTCCCCATATTAATACACGAAAGCGTAAAATAAAAGATAAATAATGAACATATTTGGTATCATCGCGTGCATAAATGTCCGAAATATAAAAATATAATGTTAATGAACCCCTACGGAGAAAGGCCTAAATGGAAAAAAATTTAAAAAGTCCAAAATTTTAGCTTTTTTGTTACATCAAACTGCTAAAATGTTGTATAAAAAGCGATCAAAAGGTCATATGCGCAAACCAGGTACTAAAATAAACTACAGATCATGGGGCAAAAAAACATTTTTCACACATCCCTAAATACGGACAAATAAGAAAGTTAGAGGTGGTCAAAATAGAGCAATTCTAAACATACTGATTTTGTAAAAAAGCAGTACAGTAATAGAAATGTATGTAACCATGGGTAACCATCATTTTAATCATATTGACCCAGAGAATAAAGAAAACATGTAATTTTTATTGTAAAGTGTACAGCGTGAAAACAAATCCCCCCCAAATTTGCTAAATTATGATTTTTGTTGACATTTCCTTACACAAAAAATAAGTTTTGTGGTTTACCATACATTTTAGGCTAAAATGAGTTTTGCTATTACAAAGTGCAACTGGTCACGCAAAAAACAAGCCCTTATACGGGTCTGTGAATAGAAACATAAAAGAGTTATGGATTTTAGAATGCGAGGAGGAAAAAATGAAAACGCAAAAATAAAATTGACTATGTCCTTAAGGGGTTAAAGACTTTTATATATTTACTTGCCAGTCATGCCTAACAAATCTTCCACTTGTCCCAAGGAAAACAAGGTGTCAATTTCTAAATCTTAAAGTGGTAATTCAGGGAAATTTTTTTTTTTCCAATTTCAAATCATCTGAAAATTATACAGATTTGTAAATTACTTCTATTTAAAAGATCTTAAGCTTTACGATACTTATCAGCAGCTTTATACTACAGAAGAAGTTAAGTAGTTCTTTCCAGTCTGACCACAGTGCTCTATGCTTCCACCTCTGTTCATTTCAGGAACTGTTCAGAGCAGAAGAAAATTCCCATAGCAAACGTCTCCTGCTCTGGGCAATTCCTGACATGGAAAAAGGGGGCAGCAGAGAGCACCATATTTGATTGGAAGGACTACAGGACTTCCTCCAGGGCATTCAACAGCTGATAAGTACTGGAAGGAAAAACTAAACGTGAAAAGACAAAAATGGAAAAAATAAAAAATAAAAATTTATATATATATATATATATATATATATATATATATATATATATATATATATATATATATATCTGACCACCACTAAAGTAAGTGACTCACTGAGTGGCCAAATTTTCTGCAGGAAAACAAATTCCCACACTGAAATACCCCTTTAAGACAAAAATTGCCCTGACCATTAAAGGGAATTTTTCAGCTGTATTTGCTTTTAAGAGCTGCAGACACCATATAATAGCTGTTGGGGTATAAAAGCAAACTGCATATTTCCTGGAGCTGATGGGGTTTCCAAAATTATAAAATTGCCTTTTTATTTCTCAGTCATATGTCAAGGAGGTGGAGGCAAACTGTACAAGTGCCACAGCCTGGCACACCTTCTTCCTCATCCAGTGGCGTTGCTAGGGTTGGTGTTACCCGGTGCGGTAGAAAATGGTGTCACCCCCATACCTCCCCCCTCCCCCCAGTAAGTTTTTAGCCTGTTGTGACAGACACCACTGTTGTAGCGCATTGTGAGAAATTCCAGTATAATAATCAGATATACCAGTTGCCACAGAATAGGAAAGTGTTAAAGAAGTTTTCACCATTTAAATATACAGCTCCCAGAATGACTTAAAGGGGTACTCCACTGGAAAACATTTTCTTTTATATCAACTGGTGCCAGAAAGTTAAACAGATTTTTAAATTACTTAATTTAAAATGTTAATCCTTACAGTATTTATAAGCTGGTGTATGCTCCACAGGAAGTTGTGTTGTTCTTTCCAGTCTGACCACAGTGCTATTTGCTGACACCTCTGTCCATGTCAGGAACTGTCCAGAGCAGGATAGGTTTGCTATGGGGATTTGCTCCTACTATGGACAGTTCTTGACATGGACAGAGGTGTCAGCACAGAGCTCTGTGGTCAGACAGAAAAGAAATTAAAAAAGAAAATTGTGAAATTGCTTATACAGCAGCTAATAAGTACTGGAAGGATTAAGATTTTTCAATAGAAGTAATTTACAAATCTGTTTAACTTTGTAGCACCAGTTGATTAAAAAAAAATGTTTTCCAGTAGAGTACCCCTTTGAGCAGTGGTGAGGTTATGCTGGGAGTTGTAGTTTCACTCACTATAACTGTAGAACTGACAAGCGACTACAGCTCTGATAGGACATAGAGAGGAGAATATACAATGATATCAGTGACTACAGGTGACGTGTTCTCTATATTCTTCCCTTATCTAATTCAGATGGTACATACCGCCAGGACTCGTTCCAGCTAAAACTTCTCTCTGCAGAATGTGACGCCCAGACGTCTCCTCACTATGTCAGCGCATTCTCATCCTCTATATAAAAACAAGTATTATTATAAACCTGCCAGACACTGTATCCTCTAAATATAATACTACTATACACTACACTCTTTGATTATAAACCTTCCATACACTGTACCCACTGAATATAATACTACCACACACTGTACATTCTGAATACCAACACATACTGTACACTCTGAATATAATATGCCACATACTGTACCCCTGAATATAATACTACCACAAACTGCGCCCTCTGAATATTACATTGCCATACAGTGCACCCTCTGAATATAATACCACAACCGCAGTAACACCCCTCAACATCCGTTAGCTGATGCTATTACCAAGGGAGGGGGGTATTGGTGGTGTTGCTAGTGGATGATGGGGGTGCTACTACTGGGGGGGGGGTGTTGCTGGAGGATGATTAGGGTACTACTGGCCATCCCCCCTGGCAGTATCCCCCAATCATCCAACGGCAGGATCATCCTCCTGGCAGGAGCACCGCCATCATCCACCATCAGGATCTGCTGATGGAGGTGCTACTGCTGGAGGGGGGGTTGCTGGTGGATGATGAGGGTGCTACTGCCAGGGGAGGGGAGCATTAGATAGGCAGCAGTTCCCTCACATTAGGTAGGTAGCAGTTTCCCCACATTAGGTAGCATATTTTCCAAACATTGGGCAGCATAGATTCCCCACATTTGGTACCAGTTCCCCCACATTAGGTAGGTACCAGTTACCCCACATTAGGTAGCACAGATTCCCCACATTTGGTAGCAATTTCCCCACATTAGGTAGCACAGATTCCCCACATTAGGTAGCAGTTTCCCCACATTAGGTAGCATAGATTCCCCACATTCGGTAGCACAGATTCCCCACATTCGGTAGCACAGATTCCCCATATTAGGTAACAGTTTCCCCACATTAGGTAGCATAGACTCCCCACATTAGGTAGCATAGACTCCTCACATTAGGTAGTAGTTTCCCCACATTAGGCCCCAGGTTCCCTTGCAGGTTCCCCACAAAAAAAAACAAAAAAAACACATACAACACAGAGAGAAACACACACACAGTCAGAGAGACACACACTGACAGAGAGTCACACACACACACACACACACACAGAGTCACACACACAGACAGAGACACACAGACAGAGATAGAGACAGACAGAGAAACAGACACACACACTCACCCATCCAGCGCAGCGATCCTTCTCTCCGGGTGCCCTGCGGGGGGGGGGGGGATGCTGACGGACGGGAGGCGCCGGTCGGGCACAGATGGGGGGTGTCGGTGTAGCTGGGGAGGGGGGGTGGGTGCTGTGGAGCGTCTTGGTGTCACCCCATTAGGTTGGTGTCGCCCGGTGCGGGCCGCACCGCCCGCACCTGGGTCGCAACGCCACTGTCCTCACCCTTACCTCCATGTTCCTCCTTGATTGACATACAGGTCCTGGTACATCAGTCAAGAATGAGATCATCAAGGAGGTATTTCAGGCTATGGCACTTAAGCAACTTGGCTCTGCCTTCTTGACACTTGGCTGAGAAATAAAAAGGAGATTTTTTTTTACATTTGGCCAACACCATTATCTCTGGGACAAAACTTAATGTGATAGCGAGGTGGGATGAGGACAGATGTTCTTACTCTAGGGGCAGATGGCATTAACCCCTTCTAAAAGAACGCTGGGTGCTGCACAGAGATTGCGGGGTTCCCAGCAACAGGACCTCTGTGACTAGACATCTTATCCCCTCTCCTTTAGATAGGGGATAAGATGTCTAGGGGCGGCGTACCCCTTTAAGATGCCCTGGGTTTATCTGTCCTTTTGGTCACTGCTTTCATGTTCAACACAATAACATGTGAGCCTGACCGTACAATAGGGCACCAGCACTAAATGCCCCTGGGGCAACAAGAACTCTTCATACAGCTCTGAAAAGACCATAACCCAAGGAATTACATTTACTTGGATTTTTAAGAGGTAAATTCTCTTTCCACTAAAGGCTTATTTTTTAATGTTTTAATGAGATAAGTTTATATTATTATACATTTACAAGAATCCTATTCCGGCACACACGCTTTCTCATTCAACCGTACCTCCAAGCAGAAAAAAAGCTTGTAAATTCTACTAATAAATGCAAAGGTGAGAAGCAGTCTGAAATATAGAGCATCCCTGACTGTGGAAGAGCCGCTGGAAGATATTGTGCCAATAATGAGATATTCACGATTCATCTTTAGGTCGGGGTTTATATAACTTGCCGTGTTTACTCCAGTATCTCTACAGGAACACTCAACAATAGGCTGCAGGCACATTGAAAAGGAGATGAACTCTTGTGGTGACAATCCTATAGAGATATTGGGTATTAGCGGTGATGCTTTCTCACACTGCAGCCATAATATCATCCATATCACAGAAGATTCTACATGGTGTCCTTACCTCTCTTTGCTTTTGTATTCTGCATAGGGCTTCCAAGAATTTATGTTTCATGTTTTAAGCCTGGTAGAGGCGATACTGTTGTACAAAGCCATTATTTGGCACCTGGAGAAGTTGTTGGAGTCCTACTGTGGCTCCATATGCCTCTGATTTCATATGGAGACATGCAAAGTGTGCCTAATGGGGCATATGCTATTGGATGTCTTATTACGGAGGTGTTCTACCCTAGAGTCATTGCTTAAGTGAGAGCATCTCCGCACCACAGCGTCATATGGAGGTACCATATGGCGGCACACGGAGTGCCTGTGGCTTCATAGTATGGCCTCTATAGAGGCTCTGTATTTGAACATATGTGAGAAAGGATTTTGTAAAATTGTGTATTCTTGTTTTTTTTTTTTTATCCTAAAGATTTATAATTTTTTCATTCTTTAAAGGGGTAGTCCAGTTTTGAAAAACGTATCCCCTATCCTAAGGATAGTGGATAAGTTTCAGATTGCGGGGGTCTGACCGCTGAGGCCCCCCGCGATCTCCTGTACGGGGCCCTGGCTCGCTGGCCAGATACCGGGTGTCGACCACCGCACGAAGGCTGACACGCCTCCTCAATACATCGCTTTGACAGAGCCGGAGATTGCCAAAGGCAGCGCTCCTGCTCTACCATAGAGTTGTATTGAGGGGGCGTGTCACCCGCCGCTTCGTGCGGTGGTCAACACGCCCCCTTGCCGCGGGCTGCCAGGGCCCCGTACAGGAGATCGTGAGGGGCCCCAGCGGTCGGACATCCCCGCGATCTGAAACTTATCCCCTATCTTTAGGATAGAGGATACGTTTTTAAGTACTGGATATCTCCTTTAATTGTGGAAAAAAAACTTTCTATAAGGAAACATAGACAGGAGACTCAACTCAAGCCATCCTTGTGTTATTTGAGCGATCATTTATCTGGTTGGCAAAACCAACTGTCTTCCTGGGGTGTGGGGAGTGGGACCTGAGGTGATCAGATAATCAATTCTGGATGGAGCTGTCTCATGGCAGGCAAAATAATACCCTGGGACAGGCTTAGTAATAACCCCCAAAACTTAATTTTGTTGCATTTCTCCTATTTTCCTCGTTCCCGCTCCAATGCCAGACTGCAAAGGTCCAATGTTCTGTGTCCAGCACTTTCATGTGCGGGAACATGACCTCCCTCGCCCGCTCATTAGAGTGTGCTTGTGAAACCGGAAAGCACCAGACAGCGATTGGACACCCGCGATCCTGTGGATAGGGGATAAGTTGGTTTTCCCTACACAACCCCTTTCATTTACTTTTCACAGTGACAAATTATAATAGTCCTTTTTCTTCTGTGATTCCGTAACAATAGAATTTGGTGTCCGCGTCTGCTATTACTACTAGAGATGAGCGAATTTACAGTAAATTCGATTCGTCACGAACTTCTCGGCTCGGCATTTGATGACTTATCCTGCATAAATTAGTTCAGCTTTCAGGTGCTCTGGTGGGCTGGAAAAGGTGGATACAGTCCTAGAAAAGAGTCTCCTAGGACTGTATCCACCTTTTCCAGCCCACGGGAGCACCTGAAAGCTGAACTAATTTATGCAGGATAAGACATCAACTGCTGATCAGAGAAGTTCGTGACAAATCGAATTTACTCTAAATTCGCTCATCTCTAATTACTACCATTACTACACATCCTATCAATCCTTGAGCTTGGGTGCTATCAGGTTTTTTTTTTTTTGCTGGATGCTAAATCGATAGATATATCCCTCTCGGTCGATCAGATACCTCATGAGGTGGCAACTTCTGTCTAAATGGACTCTCTCGGAGGTTGCTACTATGTAAGTCCTTAAGTCCTTTAGGCCCATCTGATCGGCTGTCATGGCTCCTTCTCGTTAATTAACATATATGTTTCCACATGGAGCTGTCATCAGTGACATTTTTTCTTCTTCTTTGAAACCTTTTTAGCATTTTTTTTTTAAAGATCTGAATATCCTGGGGATTGTTTTCACATCAACATGCAAGTCAACATTTTAATTTTCTTCTGGGCTGTTCTTTAAAATCTGTTTTGATTTTTCCTGTAAATACATGAAAGGAAGCCATGCTTGGAGGACGCGGGGTTCAGAAAGAGAAACGAAGAAGCAGGTAAATAGGACAGCGTGAACTACTGAAGGTAGAAGGAACAAGGAGAGTTGTTTTATAAGTCATTTTGATTTGGGTGTCTGGAAGATGCTGTAGAAACTCTGGGGGAGATTTATCAAAACCTGTGCAGAGGAAGAGTGGTGCAGTTGCCCATAGCAACCAATCAGATTGCTCCTTTCATTTTCCACAGGCCTCTAAAGAGGCCTGTGGAAAATGAAAGAAGCAATCTGATTGGTTGCTATGGGCAACTGCACCACTCTTCCTCTGCACAGGTTTTGATAAATCTCCCCCTCTGACCTTATGGGAAAAAGTGACCTAAATGGTCGGCAAAGTGCCAGTCAGGGGCTCGAAAAGTATCACTTCATGTGTGTTACTTAACAGTTATAGCCTATTACTTTACATATTGCTTTTAGTGATGAGCGGCATTGCCCATATTCGAATTTGCAATATTTTGTGAATATATAGATGAATATTCGTCCTATATTCGCGAATTTTGTATATTCATTATATTCGCATATTCAAGGAAGACACCAGTGAGGGGGTGGGCAACTCTACTATTGGTTGCTGGGGATGCTGTTGATAACCTCTGACAAGTGTATTTGTATCATTCTAATTGGCCCACAAGTGAAAAGAAGGAATATGCGCATATGCGGAAAAAAGTGAATATTCGTGATTTCAAATATATAGCGAATATATTCGCAAATTTGCAATATTCGCAATAAAAATTTGAAGTGTGAATATTCGCGCCCAACACTAATTGCTTTCAGCATTTCATCTCTGCCGAAAAGGATTCTTATGTTAGCTTATATAATCCTATATAAATATGTATACAGCGGGTATTGAACGCATCACATTTTTTTCACTAAAATACTGTTTTCCTTGAGACAACAGTACTTGCTAATTCCAGGTCTTTTTGAACATCTCCACAAGTGTCCTTGGCTCTTGGATAACTCTTCGAATTATTATTTTCACTGCTGTTAGAAATCATGTAAGGAGCACCTGGTCGGGGCAAATTTATGGTGAAATAATTGTCTTTCCACTTAATCCACTTCCACATTAAGGACTGGTGGTCCAGCCGCCACCTATATCAGGACCACTATCAAAGCTAGCAGCTAAACCAGATCTTCATATGAGATGGTTAAAGGGTGAACACCAGGGGGCTATTAAACATTGCCCTTGGGGGGGGTGGCCCATACTTAAACGGTGGCAGAGTGTGTCCAAAACCCTGATACTCCGATCCTGCAAGAATACACATAAAGACATAAAGAATTGATGATGATAAAAATGCTATCCAATCTACAAACAGCGTCTTATAGAAGAGGAGAACAAGCTATGCTAAATTATATATATATATATATATATATATATATATATATATATATCCACATAGATATATATGTGTGTGTGTGTGTGTGTGTGTATGTAAAGCAGCTCAATCATGCTTCCTTTTCAAGTAGCTTTCCCTTGAAGGGGTTGGGTAAAAAAAAAAAACAGAGCTAATTTCTTTAATAAAAAAAACTGCAGCACCACACCTGTGCTTAGATCGTGTGTGGTATTGCAGCTTAGTTG